>NW_010311760.1:0-13207 GCF_000700745.2 Antrostomus carolinensis
TTGCAGAGGTGTTTCTCTGGTGCTCACTGGCTGAGCCTGGGCTGGGGGGTCTCTGCCTTGGAGCCAGGGGAGCTTTTTTCGCTCTCATAAGGTGACCCTTCCCCCACCACCAAAAAAAACCCACCTCCCACCCCACACACACAAATCCAACACAGAGGAGTAGATGTATACATTGTAAGAACCGTTAGAGTCCTTGAAAAACTGAATTTAGTGTAATGCAGTCTCATCTTCAGACGCATGTTCTTTTGAAAACACACAGCAGGAGACAATGCCATAATATCATAATATGAAGTGGCAAGTTATTAAGCCCAAAAGAGAGATGAGCTCAAATGATGAGGAAAAAATGATTAGGAAGATAAATCATAGGATTTTGACTAGTCAAGAAGTTGGAAAATAATAAAGAGCTAAAAATCACAGTGAAAATGTAAAAGAAATAATACAAAGAATTAAAATTGAGTGAGAAATATAAGAAAATTCTGCCAGCAAAAGTAAAGTGTGGGAGTGCAGGGGAGAGATAGAAATAACATAGTAAGAGAAATGAATGAAGAAGACATGAGCTACTTTGAGCACCATCCCTAGGCTCTCATCTTTATATACATACATATATGTAATATAAATATTATATATATAATGCTGAGACTTTCACCCAAGGTGCCAGCTAAGAAGTCTTGAGGGAAGGTTTTTGCATATTCTGCCTAAATTTTTAAGTCACTGTATAAATGAGATGGACATAAATGAAATTAATATCAATTTGATAATAAAAAAATACAAGGCACTAGAATGTGTAAAAGCAACAAACAAAAAAACCCACTAGATGTTAAAAGCTCAAATTAATTCTCCTTTTCATTATAGAGAGGTAAAAACAATTTGATTTAATATTTTTGATATTACATATGCTATAAAATCAGCCTGTAAAAACATTCCCAGGCTCTGTGGTGACTAGGATTGCAATTATATTCTGAAAACAAAAAATAAATACAAAGTAGTAGTTGGTAATATATAGACAAGCCCCACAGAAGCAATTTCTGGAACTGTTAACAAACTGAAAATCTCTCAAGGGAGTTATATCACAGAATCCCAGAGTTGCCTCTATTGGAAAAGCCCTTTAAGACCATCCAGTCCAATCATGAACCCAACACTGACAAGTCCCCGACTAACCCATGTCCCTCAGCACTATGTCTACACGACTCTTCAATCCCTCCAGGGATGGGGACTCCACCACTGCCCTGAACAACCCCTTCCAGTGCCTCAGAACCCTTTCAGCAAAGAAATTCTTCCTCACATCCAATCTCAACTGCCCTTGGCACAACTGGAGCCCATTTCCTCTTGTCCTGTCCCTTGGTCCTTGGCCCATGGACCCAGCCTGTCCAGATCCCTCTGCAGAGCCTCCCGACCAGCTTGGTGTCATCTGCAAACTGACTGAGGGTATACTTGATCCCCTTGTCCATGGAGTCAATAAAGAAAGCTCAAACTATCTTTGTACTCTTACAAGCAATGCCTTTTGCAGTCAGTAGTGAAATTATTTTAGAACAATATTGACAAAGCCACAGACTTCCTCCTGAAACAGGCAGGTAGGAAACTATCAGTTTTCTTCAGTGTAAGCCCTTTTGTACTCAAGAAAAGTTTGGTTTCGTAACAAAGGTGAAAACTGTCTTGGGGAAAAAGGTGACAGCAATTCAATCCTGAGTAGCTCAAGGGGTTTACAACTGTACAGAAATGACCAAAAAGATGAACTTTTACTATTCATTAAACTGAATATTCAGGACTGGAACATGTGGGTACCTGTGGGTACTATATCGGGGGAAAAATAGCTTTTCAAATAGTTGATAATTTGCCTTTCTGTTTCATAGAAGGATCTTGGAAATTAGATACTAATGAATGGAACTTCTTCAAATGGCTTTACGTGAACAAGAAGAACTAAGCAGAATTGTCTTCAATCATGCTACTTCATTTAACAAAAGAAACCCTGGCCCCAGCAAATAAATAAATAAAAAGGAAAAGGATGGCTAAGAGCTTAAGAATGGATAGCTCTCTTTATAGCAGCTATTGTGCTGTACTTGATAATGGATCTTCTTTTCTTTTTACAGTATTTTATAATTTGTTCAGTTCATGAATAAGAAATTATGATAGATCAGCAATATACAATATTCACGTTTCTAACAAGCAGGAATTAAAAGACAAGCAGGAATTAAAAAACAAGCAAGGCCATGGATTCATAACTCCATGAACTACTTACATTTTAACCTTGCAGGTAAATCAGAAAAATCTTTTTGAAACGGGTAATGTGCCAGTCATCTGAAAAAAATAAGAAATATTCATATTTTAAATATAGGTAAGGATAGACATTATTTTGATGGGTACAATTGCAAAGTTCCTTAAAGCAAAAATTCTTATGAAATGTCTTTTTTTTATTTTATTTTTTTACCTATGAGCATATCAGAGAGTACTCTAAAGACCTGGTAAAATGTTGTCAAGATCTTCAGTGCAGAGACAAGGAGTCAGCACATTAAAATTATTTCAGAGATGTCTCTGAAATTCCAAAGTTCAGGCACTTCCAAGAAGTCTCCCTTGGTTCATAATCATGCAGTTCAGCTGAAGGATGTTGTAATGTGGTATGTGAGATCTTATTTAGAGGTAAGGATTGGTACAGAATTAAAATTATGTGGGGAACTCAGTTTCTCATATATATTTTTTGGATGAGAGAAATGAAACACCACACAATCCATTACATGAGATCTTTACATAAAAATTGAAATTGCTATCTGATGCCTTCCCTGTTAGTTAGATTTGGAGTTTGTCCCTGTTTGATTAGGTCAGGTATCATCAAATTGAGTCAACTGTTCTTAAAGATCTTAGGGATTAAATGTTTCCCTTTCAATCTATAGATTTAAAAAATTGTAACACATTCTGAGAGGAGACTCCTTCTTTTTTTAGACTCCTTGATCCATTTGAGAAGCAAACAAAAATGAAAAGAAGAAGAAAAGAGTAAATGTCCAAAAAGCCCAAATTTTAATGGAGGGCAGGGTGAAGAGGAACATGAAAGCAAATGGAGGTATGTGAGAGACACCTCGGAAAGAATGTGAGCTGGAGTAAAATAGTAAGGTGCAAGAAATAGCTTCTTTTTCTAGATTTATTTTGCAGCGGTTTGAGGCAAAGTGAGGAAAAAAAAGAAAGATGTGAATTATATGGAGAAACAAAAGGTGACTCTGAGCTACCAGTACTAATTCATTTCATACAGCTATGAAAAATCTTAATACTGTTCTAGGCAATATTAGAAAATACATTTTTAGTAGAGAGAGGAAAATGTTTGTATTATTTTATAAAATGCTGCTAAATCTTCATTTGAAATACTGTGTACAGTCCTGGTCATCTGTGCTCAAGAAAGATAAACTCAATTTGGAATAGATACAATTCTCATAAAGTCTCCTGGGATGAATGAGAGTGAAATATCTGTCTTTAGGTGGAGAGAACAAAGGAGTTGGATTTAGTTTAAGCAAATAAAGGCTGAGAGGAGATATGATTCCTCTACATAAATAAGTTGAAGGAATAAATATTAAAGGGGGATAGTAGCTGTTAAAGATAAAGGACACATTTCACTTAAATTGGAATGGAAACTAAGTTTTCCTAAGAGAAAATTCGAAGAGTACGGTTCTGAAATGGTCTTCCAGATAGGATAGTGTGATCCAGGAACCTAAACTACTTAAAAACAGAACATCAAAAATTGCATAATTAAAACAGATTTCCTGGAGACAATAAATTATATTTATGGTACAAGGCTTTGGATGTCTATAGACGTGGACCTGTTGGAATGGGTCAAAAAGGCCACAAAAATGATGAGAGATGGAACACCTCTCTTAAAAGACAGAGTTGGGGTTGTTCAACCTGGAGGAGAGAAGGCTCCGGGGAGACCTTATTGCAGCCTTTCAATACTTGAAGGCAGCCTATAAGAAAGATGGGGAAAAACTTTTTAGCAAGTCATGTAGCAATAGGACAGGGGGAAACAGTTTTAAAATAAAAGGGGAGATTTCGGCTTGAAATTTTTTACAGTGAGAATGGTAAAACACTGTCCCACATTGCCCAGAGAGGAGGTAGAAGCTCCATCCCTAGAAACATTAAAGGTCAGGCTGTCTGGAGCTCTGAGCAACTTGCTCTGGTTGAAGATGTCCTTAATCACTGCAGGGGGTTGGACTGGATAACCTTGAAAGGTCCCTCCCCACCCAAAACAGTCTATGATTCTATATACTGGCATATTCAAGGTATTTTATAGAAACTGGCTGCGACAATCCAGCCAGTTCCTTATCCACCGAGTGGTCCAGCCATCAAACCCACATGTTTCCAATTTAGAGACAAGGATGTCAAAAGCCTTGGACAAGTCCAGGTAGATGACATCAGTTGCTTTAGCCTTGTCCACCAATGTTGTAACCCCATCATAAAAGGCACCAGATTGGTCAGGCATGATTTGCCCTTGGTGAAGTCATGCTGGTTGTCACCAATCACCTTCTCATTCTCCATGTGCCTCAGCATAGTTTCTAGGAGTATCTGCTCCATGATCTTGCCTGGCACTGAGGTGAGACTGACCGGCCTGTAGTTCCCCGGGTCTTCCTTGTTCCCCTTGTTAAAAATGGGGGTTATGTTCCCCTTTTTCCAGTCTGCGGGAACTTCACCAGACTGCCAGGACTTCTCCAATATGATGGACAGTGGTTTTGCAACTTCATCTGCCAGTTCCCTCAGGACCTGCAGATGCATCTCACGAGGTCCCATGGACTTGTGCACCTCCAGGTTCCTTAGGTGCTCCCAAACCTGGTCTTCTCCTACACTGCGTGGTTATTCGTTCTCCCGGACCCTTCCTTGGCTTTCTAGGACTTGGGCAGTGTGGCACAAGCCCTTGCTGGTGAAGACTGAGGCAGAAAAGTCATTGAGCACTTCAGCCTTCTCACTGTCCCGGGTGACCAGGTTTCCTGTTGCCTTCTGGAGAGGGCCCACATTTTCCCTAGTTTTCCTTTTCTCCCCATTCTCCCCAACATACCTGTAGAAGCTTTTTTTTGTTGCCCTTGACATCTCTGGCCAAATTTAATTCTGTCAGGGCCTTGGCTTTCCTAACCTGATCCCTGGCCACTCAAGCAATTTCTCTGTATTCCTCCCAGGTTACCCGTCCTTCCTTTTGAAAGGAGAGACAGTAGATCATGCCATATTTCCCTTGCATCAATCTTATACTTCAAGGCTTTTGCTAGTCACGGAGTCCCAGCATGGTGGAGTTGGAAGGGACTTCTGGAGATCATCCAGTCCAACCCCCCTGCCAAAGCAGGTCCATTTCCAGCAGGTTGCACACAATGGTTTCCAGGTGGGTTTGACTCTCTGCAGAGAAGGAGACTCCACACCCTCTCTGGGCAGCCTGTCCCAGGGCTCTGGCACCCTCACAGTCATTAAGTTTTTCCTCATCTTCCGTTGGAACTTCCTGTGTTCCAGCTTGTACCCATTGCCTTTTGTCCTATCACTGGGCACCACTGGGAAGAGTCTGGCCTCATCCTCTTGACACCTGCTCTTTAGATATTGATCAGCATTGATGAGATCCCCTCTCAGTCTGCTCTTCTTCAGGCTTAACAGACCCAGCTCTCTCAGCCTTTCCTCCTCCAGTCCCCTCATCATCTTTGTGGCCTCTGCTGGACTCTCTCTAGAAGTTCCCTATTTCTCTTGAACTGAGGAGCCTAGAAATGGACACAATACTCCAGATGTGGCCTCAGTGGGGCACAGCAGAGAAGAAAAACTTCCCTTGACCCTCTGGCCACACTCTTCTTCATGCACCCCTTTGCTGGCAATGAAATCACCTTTTCTTCTGCTTCATGGGTCCAGGATAGCTGAGAACCCCCACCTGATGGCCAAAACGGTTGCCTTTTATTTGCTCCAGTTCTTAAGGGTCTTCCTAGTGGGTGGAGATGATTAGTATATGCATGCAGGCCTCCTCAGTCCTTCCAGATGGTTCAGGAAATAGGCTTGAAGGGGGGGGGGAGGGTCCCTTCACAGACCCCACAGAAGTTCTCTTTTGTGTAAAATTCTCTCCTTCAGGCCATCACCATCAGTGGTCATGACTGCATCAGTGTGGAGATTGGAGTTTGGAGGCTTGACAATACTCCACCCTCCAGCAGAACTTGTTCCTTACCAGCAAGTCCCCGTCCCTCTCAGTCTCCTTTTTCATTTTTCTTATCAGTCCCCCGGTCATCAGGGTAGGGGATCAGTGCAGGTGCCTGCCTTTGTTTGCTTACCTGACTTCGTGGTGTTTGAGGTATAATTTTTTGACAAAGTTTTGGTGTACTATCTCTGATAAATCTCTAAAGCGGGTACCCCTTTTTCTCCCTCTCAAATAAACACATTGTTCTCATTTTACACTTTTACTGTTGTTTCCAATTTTCTTACAATTTGGGTTATGGTTTTGGATTTTTTGTTTGTGGAAGGGGGGGGGCGGGGGGGGGAGGGGGGCACCTTTCTCTGAAAGTTTTAGCCTTCGTCAGTGACCCCAGTAAGTCAACACGTGCCTTTTCACCGTCTTTTCGGTATTCACCCAAAAGGAGTTCTGGATATGCCTTTTCAGTATTTTACATCTAGAAATTTCTCCTTTTACTGTCCAATTAATTTAGCCCCAGGTTAAGTTTGACCAGCTGATTTTTTCTTTCTATTGTCTGCACTATCTGTGAATTTCTCACACCCTGTTGGGTTAACCCCACAGGGTGTAAGAAATGTACATATACCTTATGCATACCTTAACAATTAATGAGTGTTACTGAAAATTATGAACTTTTTACTGATATAAAATTATTACTTTTACTGCATTCTATTTTACTGTGCTGATAGCGGTAGCAGTAATTTCTTGTTGGGTGAAAAAGTGTCATTATTAAATGTCATCATTTGATACCTGTCTTTGGGTTATTTTGATTTACATTTTTCAGTTGTAGGAATTAAAATAAAAAATAAAAAAGAGAGAGAAAAAAGAATGACTACACCTGTTGTAGTGACAGTTGTATGTACGTTTGGTAATTTGAGCATGTCTGTATTTCTGCTTCTGGGGTAAAGCACTGGTAAGTAAGGTGACAATACAGAGCTACTTCTAATCAATTAACAGAGTGCATGGGCAACTGTACACAAGCAGTCTTCATTTGAGCCAGTGGTGTGCACAGGTGGCCAAGAAGGCCAAGGGCATCCTGGCCTGGATCAGAAACTGTGCGGCCAGTAGGACCAGGGAAGTCATCCTTCCCCCTGCACTGGGCACTGGTGAGGCTGCAGCTGGAGTGCTGGGTTCAGTGTTGGGCCCCTGAGTCCAAGAAGGACATGGAGGTGCTGGAGCGTGTCCAGAGAAGGGCAAAGGAGTCAGACAGGCATTTTGAGAGGTGCTATGCCACAGAGCTCTGTTTACAGAAATTATGTAATTTGTAGTAAAAGAGCTAAAGAGGGACTTTGGAGACCTGAGTTCACTTCTTAGCTCTGGCTATAGGCTTCCTGGCTGGTCTTGAGAGATTCATTGGATTTTAATGGCCTTAATTCAAGAAAATATTTGAGTGAATACTGATTAATAAGTCAAGCATGTTGTCAAGAGCCTTCTTGAATTAGGACCCTTGGATGTGGGATGACAGACCCCTCCGTCCCTCTTGTTTTCCTTTAGTCTACCAGTTATTTAGGGCTCAGTCTATTACCAATCCAAGGTCTTTCCATTTGCCTCAGCAAGCTCTGAGTCAGACCTTTAGAAAGAATGAAGAATATCAGACCCTGTGCAGGGACTTCAGAGAACAGGGCCCTGATCCCAGCTGGGGCCTCTACTATAACCTAAATGAGAGAAATACTGCTAATATGTTTGGGAAAAGAAGAGGTGTATAGTGAATTTGAAAACCCCACTAGCATACCTACAAGCATACCCCAAAATAACGCTTCCATAAGTCTTCATTATAGCGTGGATATTTGCCGTTCAGTATTACGTACTTCAGAGACCAAATGGGACTGATTATTAAATTACTTCAGTCTGTGCTCATGTAGAAGCAGCCCTAACACATATCTGTGTGAGCTACCTCTTCAGAGTAATTGAATTAGTAATAGCTGATTACACAGCAATCCCACGTTCCCATAAAATTAAGGTAATTACTGTAGCTAGAAACACATCCCTCTGTATTCTGTCCTAGCAAGGAAGCTGGTAAAAGGAAATGTGATGCTTCAATTCTTTGTAAAAAGATAAACATTGAGGTATAATTATATTATTGATGTGGTGTATGAGCATGGAAACAAAATCATAGTTTGAAGCTACAAATTCCTAGTCCATAAGAAGGCAAAAAAATCTTTGACATTTAGGTTCTTTAGCAAGTATGGAGGAAATGTATTTGAAATACATGAATGGGTTTGTGTTCTATACTTCTGAAAATAATAGATGTCTTTGAAGTAGATTTATTATGCAAAAGGTGCATTTTTCTTTGAACCGGATTGTCCAGAGAAGCTGGTATGGATTTATTTTTATACTGAGGTAAATGGGTACTAATTTGTTCATATGGCAAATCTTCTGAATACTAGGGTCAGCTTCTAGTCTTCATGCCACAGAATTTAATTTGTATTTTAAATTTCACTTTTCATTGTGTCTTTCAGGGAAAAGTGAAATTTCACATTTTCTTTAATATGATATTAGATGTTTAATATAACAGCTGAGGAAGAATGGACAGGCCTTTCCCTGTAAACTTAGCTGAGTAATTCAATCCTACATAGTCTAGAAAGGACACAGAAAAGACTCTGCATAATACACATAATACAAAATACAAAAATCATAACCAGAGGGTGCCACGAGGCCATTTGAAGGTGGCAGTTTGTGTTTGGGAGTGGGCTGATGAAAGTATGTTGCACGATATGACTACTCAGTGCGGGTTTTACTTTCTGTTGCATTAATATGCATGTTTGAATTGCTGAGTGCAAGCTGATGGCCCTGGATCAGAAAATAAATGTTTACTTGTGGGACATTTGCAATAGATATACAAAACTAGTAAGAAAAAGATGGAGCTCAAAATTTCTTTGATTACAAAGGTAAAGCCCAGCAATTGAGTATGGATTTTTCAATTAATGTAGAAGAATATGAGAAAGTCAAGTATCAGGTTAAGCTACATTCCTTTCATGCAAGGATCTTAGAAAATGTTGTGTACAGTTGCCATTTATTAATAATATTTATGGTGAATAAAGTGGCTTCTTTAAAAAGTCTACAAATAAAAAAACTTCTGTGTTTTGCCAGTTGACAGGGTTAGCAAAAAGGACACAGACACCAACTTGAAAACAAAGTGCACTTAGTGAATATGAGCATGTGTAACAACTGTGTTCTTTATTGGAACAAGCGATAAGAAGCATTTAAAAAATTTCTTCCTTTGGAGTTCTCCTTGAAATTGGAACTGTTAGTGGGATTTTCATAGCTAAACAGGCCATCTTGTATATAATCTTTTCTGCATTATAGTACTGGGACAGGCAACATGGAAAGATTTTCCTTTCTGATGCAGTGGCAGGATTGACCAGCCAGTGAAATCAATAGAATTCTTGTTTCATTGCTTTATCCATGGCCCTAAACATTGAGACACTGAGTCTTCAAGGCATACCTGCTGCAGCATGGACTTACCCACAGACACTGATGCTTTGAGGTGCACCTTCTCCAGCGTGAACTTATCCTTGGGCTACAATCCCTTCACAGATATACCTGCTGCAGCACAGACATAACCACGGGCACAGAAGCTTCGGCACGTCCTACTCCCACGTGGACTCATCCGCAGGGCACAGTCCCTTAGACCTGAGTTCCCGCTGGAACTCCAGCCTGCCCAGTACAGCAGCACAGAAGTAGCAGCGGGAATGTCCTGGCCATCTGCCAGCCCAGGCACATGGCCACGGCTGTTATCAACACGTTCCCAGGCACAGGAGTCAGATGATGAGCAGTGCAGCAGACGGGGAAACAAAACCCAGCCACTAACGAGCAGGAGACTCTGATTTACAGTAGAGGCAAGCAAGCTCCATGGCAAGCAAAGGAGCGTGTTGATCAACAGCTAAACAGCAATAACAGCTATAAATTCTATCCAGCACATTCCAAACAAACCTGTCGTTATCTTGAACCCTTCCAGCCCCATGTTGGGCACCAAAAAAGGACTGTCATTGTTTAACTCCAGCCAACAACTAAACACCACCCAGCTGCTAGCTTACTCTCCCCCAGTGGGATGGAGATAGAATCAGAATGATAAAAGTGAGAGAAATGGTGGGTTGAGATAAAGACAGTAAAACAGGTAAAGCAAAAGCCATGTGTGCAAGCAAAGCCAAACAAGGAATTCACTCACTGCTTCCCATGGGCAGGCAGGTGCTCAGCCATCTCCAGGACAGCCGGGCTCCATCACACATAACGGTGACTTGGGAAGACAAATGCCATCATTCTGAACATCCCCCCTTTCCTTCTTCTTCCCCCAGCATTATCTGCTGAGCATCTTCATACCCAAACACAGACCACAACTGTTTGCCAGATCATAGCGTATAAATAATTTGATATATTTTATCTCACTCTCATTACTATGGGAGAGCAGCTGAGGCAGCTTTTCAGCATATTTTTTACGAATGTTCATTAAATTGGCAGCAATAACATCCATTAAATATCTCTTCAGATTTCTGAGTGAAGTTGGAGAAGAAAGCAAATACTATAAGTTTAATTGAATTAAAAGACATGAGATAATACTAACATATGAGACATATCTGTTAATGTTCCTAGCAAATACCTGAATGAGGGGTAGACACACTATACTGTTTAATATCTGTTCAAAGATAATGTGATCACTTGCACGTGTTTTAGAAGATATTTGGCATTTTCTACGTTGTGAGAATCACCAAGACTCTGTCTAATTGGAGACATCTCATTCTCTTTAGCAACCCAGTACGTGAGAATGACAGGCCGAGGCACAGAGAAAAGGTGAATATAGTTTGTGTAGTTGAATTGATATTGTTGCATTACATATGACAGGTTTTGGAAAGAAGCTGTTTGAGGACAGGAAAGAAATGTTTAGCTGATGTCTGGCATACTGCTGTTTCCCACAGACAATTATGAGAATTATAAAGGGGATGATAAGCTTTCAATTTACTTACATTGTCCCTTGTGCATAATGTAAGGGGGGGGGGAAGATGAGCTATATTAGTAAGCTTTTAGCTTTCACAACTTTCAAATGTAACTTTAATGAGATAAAATGAAGATTCATCCTGGAATGAGCTGATTTAACACTTTCTGGCCTTTAAAGAAACTTACACTGTGACATTTACAGTAGTTACATTCAGTTAACTTTTTTAAATTATTGGTTTTCAGCTTGAGGAGATGTTTGCAGCAAACAGCAGGAAAGCTTTGTTTTATTTAAGGCAGCTGATGTTTGTTTTGGGGTGTAAATCTTTCGATGTTCAGAAAGTTCATTGGTGTTGAACTCAGCCAAAAGTTAAAGGAAAAAAAAAAAAAAAACAAAAGTGTTTTCTGTGGGCATTCTGCAGCAAGCAGTGCTTGCTACCTGTGATTAATTTTCATAAGCTATTCTAGCTGCACTGAGGACAACAGCTTTTCTCTGGCATAAAGAAGGCGTTGGATTTGGGTCTTACATCTATATAGCAGCTGCTATGGATTTATATCTATCTATCTCACAAGCCTGGAATATTTTTCTTGTTGATCCAGACTTGAAAGCATCTGGTTAGATAGTCACACACCAGGAGCTGTTCTGCATCGGACCAACTGAACTGTGGCGCTTTCTTTCCCCAACAGCAACCTGAGTGTAAGGAAGAGTTGCCCATGCAAGAGAATTGCTTTTCTGTTAATCGCTTTTCTTTTAACCTTCCAACAGCATCACTGTGGGCTAAGTCAATGAAACCAAAACTATTTGTTCATTTTCTAGGTCTGGCTAAACTGGCTTTGCAAATATCCTTTAATTTCCCATTTAAAGCTTATGACATTAATCTTCTGGTAATGATTACTTCTATAGACATTGTTCTGGGAAGATTCTGGAGCGTATGTTTCAAGTCTATACCTACTACATACGTGCTTAGAATCATAGAATCATAGAAAGGTTTGGGTTGGAAGGGACCTTAAAGATCATCCAGTTCCAAAACCCCTGCCATCAGCAAGGACAGATTCCACTAGACCAGGTTGCTCAAAGCCTCATCCAACCTGGCCTTTAACACTTCCAGGGAGGAGCAGCCACAGCTTCTCTGGCCAACCTGGGACACTGTCTCACCACCCTCACAGTGAAGAACTTCTTCCTAATATCTAATCTAAACCTCCCTTCTTTCAGCTTAAACCCATTTCCCCTTGTTTTGTCATTAACCGCCCTTATGAAAAGTCCTTCCCCAGCTTTCTTGTAGGCCTCCTTCAGATATTGGAAGGCTGCTATAAGATCTCCCTGGAGCCTTCTCTTCTCCAGGCTGAACAGCCCCAACTCTCTCAGCCTGTCCTCAAAGGAGAGGAGAGAGAGAGCTTAATCAGCTTTATTGTATAAGAATATTGTCCCTAAACTGTTGACATGGTCTGCAAACTCCTCTTGTAATGCTGTCAGTTTCTGATATTTCCTCAGAAGCCACTGATGAACTAGGGATTATGCGGAAGTTTTCCAGGTCTCTTTCTTAGGCCTACTCAAAATTCGGTTTTGTATTTGTCCCGTTATAATTGTGTGGGGTTGGGGGGGGCATTTTTGGTAGTAGGAGAAGGAGCTACCGTGGTCCCCCCTCTGAGAAGCTCTCCTGGCCCCAAGGCAGACCCGTCTCCAGCCCAGCCTGAGCCAATCAGTAGATCAAATCAATATTTATGAGGGAATAACTGGTTTTGAAAAGAAGAAAGAGGAGAGAACCTTGAGTGGCCATTGACCTGAACAAGAGACAACCATCAGCCTAAACAAAGAGTATCTTTGTCATGAGGAAGGAGGATAAGGGGGAGGACAAAGAATGTCAGACAGCCAGATCAACATGCATGGAGTAGGAAAAGGTAAACGAGGAAATTCAACAGCAGAGCAGATACCCACGTGTAGGCTATGGAGGACTCCACATTGGAGCAGAAAGGTGACCAAATTTAGAGACCCCAGAAATGCTCAATGCCAGAACTGGGGGAGGGAGTGTGCTGCACCTGAGACCCATCTGCAGCCCATGGACGTCCCCAGGCCAGAAGCATGAGCTGCTCCTGAAGAGGTCCATGACTCCATGGGAAGCT
>NW_010311761.1:0-3865 GCF_000700745.2 Antrostomus carolinensis
CTGGCATCCAGCCAGGGTCAACCCTCCACACTCAGCTTCCCACAGGCAGGCATAACAGGGAGGAACAGCAGGAAATCATCTTCATTTCCCTCATAATTCAAAGTGAATGCCATGCACCTTGACTAGAGTCTCCATGAACCACTATACAGCAACAGAACAATTCTTTCTTCCTTCAACATGTATCAAGAGAAGTCTTGCTGCAAATGAGACTTGTCAGCACAAGTAGTATCCTTCATGGACGATGGAACTAAATTTCAGCTCAGATTGATGTACGGCTCTCCTGAATTAGATGTTTGACCTTTAGCAACAGTTAGAGGGCTGCACCACATACACACTTTCTCAGAGACTTCTACAGCAGGTGGACTCTTCCAGCTTCTCTGCTGCGAGAGCACACCTTGCCACAGAAAGAGAGGTCAGGTCTGTGAGTAAACTACAATAACTCACAGAAATACACAGTGTTTCAGCTTTTGATTTTCTGCCATATGATGGCTAAGCTTTCATGATGCATAATGAAACACATTAAAGAGGCAAGGAAACAACATGAACACACTGGTCCTGCAAGAAGCAGTAAGGTGAAGATCTGGATATCAAATGCTGGCTGAAATGTATGGGGTCTTTTTAATTTTCTTCCTCAATATTTCTTTTATTTCTAAGCTATGGAAGTACTCAGGCTGTGCAGAGGATACCTGGGATCCCCTCTCAGCTTTCGCTTTTGGCACCACAGCAGCTGACGACTGCCACAGGGCAATAGCCTGGTACTGCTGTCCTTCATCAGTGGAATGAGCAACTCCTGTTGGAGCATGAGACGTCAGTGGGTTTCAGAAAAGCATACTGGACTTCTGCAAGTCATTAGAGACCTGAAAAACCAAATATATTAGTCTATCTATAGCCAAAGGTGAAAACACAGTATCAGTGACAATTAGGGAATCTTTTGTTGGAAAGATGGGCCACTCAAATACTCCTACCATAGATCTAACTTTTTGATAGGCTGGCATCAAGAGTTTGGCTAAGAATGCTAATGGGGAAAGAGACTTCTTCCCTTTTCATCATCTTCCTTATACCTCTACAGCTGCTACCCATGCAAACACAGGTGATTTCCAAGACTGCCAAGACTGGCACCAATCCAGCCAACAAGGTAAATGGTGTTTGAGGGAGTGGAAAAAAGGCTTTTAAGGTCCTTCAAAGCAAAACCTGCAGAATTTGAAGGATGCATCTCTGCTTGAAAGATGGGAAAACATACCTACTTTATGGTAACAGAGAACTATTCTTTCAGGAATTTGTCTATATACAGGTATTGTGGTTTATTACGGAGCCTGTTTAACGCAGGTTATGGACTGATAACAGTGGACCTGGATCTGCCTAAATCTTGCTCTCTGAAGGCAGATTTAGCGGAAGAACACTGCCTACACTTGCATCCTCCACAGCAGTCTGCTGCTTCTCTACACATCTGGGCTCTTACAAAGCTTCCCTGTCCCTTTTGTTACAAGACTCATCTCTTCTTCCTTTCTGAGCTTCTTGGTCAGCACTTGGTTTGATCCCATTTGGTGCTAGACTTACATGAGCAGCAAAGTTTAGTCCAGAAGATGGTGATCAGATCACAGCAGCTGACACAAAAGATAAAGAAAGAAGGTTGAGAATATGCATGTTTAACTTCAGCTTCCTACTAACAAAAGATATTCACCAAGTACAATGTTGCTGTCATGACATGAAACTGAGGGAGAGGTGCAACTGTTACCACTCCCTCCTGACTTTGTATACCCAAGACTTCAGCTTTCCAAGCCTGCCCAAAGAACCTAACACAGTTAAAAACACTTGGCCTCACATCTACTCCAAGAACTTGGTCCATGTACATGAGCCATTTCCTCTTTACAGGACACCAATTAAGATTTTTTAAAAGAAAAACAAAACAAAACAAAACAAAAGCAAGAATTTTTATTCTGGAGAAATGCAGGTCTTTCTCTACTCCAAAGCAAATCTTGCAACTATATTTTTATGTTCAAATTTAGTCAACAATTGCTAGTGGACTACCTCAGAGAACAAAATGAGCTCCTGTGAAGTTATCAGAGTAGTTGAGGAATGGCCAGGGTGACCAGAGAAATTTATTTAGTTCTTAGTTCACCATAAATGTCGCTTCTGATTGTGGGTGGCTGAAGAGGTGAGAAGACAGCATAAACTATTGTCAACTTGTCTTCTATATCACAGCATAATAATCCTGAGGGTTCACTATAATCAGTATTTACTAATGATGTCGGTATGCTATTACTTGACTTCAAACCAGTAGGCTTTCTACATGAACTTAGTGCAAAGACTTGAAGCTTTTGGTTGTGCAAGTCAAAATAATTGAAATAAAAATAAATTAATTACCCATCTGTAAACTACACAACAGTACATCTGTACTACAGCTGATCTTTACAGTGGGTCAGGGTGAGTACTAAAGTGGTTTTTTCCTTATTTTTCTCCATTTGCCAAAACCATTGCTTCAATGATCTTATATTAAGTGAACAAATAATATATTTTTTTATCAATGTACACTAACAAAAATGTTATCTATGTAGCCAAACAGTCCTCAGGAGAAAAATCCCACAACTGAAAAAACCCTTCACTCCTATTTCTTCTGTGCAGACTGCCATGAAACAGACTTTAATCCTCCAACTGGTGTTTTCTTCATAAACACTCAGCAAGACACAACTGGCACTCACACACTAGCCTGCGAAGCTGTATTATCTTCTGCAGAAGAGTGACTCTGGTTTAAGGCAGTACAACTGGACTGAAGGAGAGCTGGCTTAATTCCTGGCTCCCAAACAACATTCTTGCATGACTCCGATTAGATTTTTTTGTGCCTCAGTATCCCATCTCTAAAATCAGGATAATATGCTCTTTGTCTGCCCTGCCTGTTTAGATTGCAGCCTTTCAGTATTCTCTTACTATTTGTCCATACACTGGGGCCACAATGGGGCCCTTCATTTTGGCTGAGACCTCACTATGACTATAGAACAAGCAACGGACAAGATAACTTTCAGCATGTTTTAGAAGCGGTGTGTGACAATTGGGATGCTATTGCAAAGACTTACTGAAGAAGTCTTAATAAAGTTTAAAGAAGCATTTTCATATCCAAGCAGCATATATAATTGCAGCAAATCTTCTTTTTTGACATTATCAAATAAACTTGTTATGCATTCTTTCACTACTAGGTTGATACTTTAAAGCAAATCGCTAACGATTAGTACTGTCATTAAATATTTGGCGACCACTGCATACCTAGATTTGTTAAGAGTGAGTTTACCAACAGACATAACCACAGCTAGATCCAGGGCATCACTGGTACACTACAATAGAAATGGAGTTAAACTTTAGCAAATCACATCATAAGATACTATGAGGGAATTTGCTGTGTACCTGCTCTATAGCCAATTTCAGTTTCTGGGTCTGCCAGCTCTTCAAAAGCATAGTTACCAAAAAAAAGTCAAACATAACTAAATATCTAAATACTTTGCATCTCAAAGCAATCAGAAGCACCCTCTGAAACTAATTAGTCATGACATTTACAACACATATGCACTTTACGAGTGAAACAATCTGCAGTATTCAAAAGCTGACTGGACAAATTAAAGAGGGCACTTTCTGTGCAGCCATGTATATAAAGGTCTATTCCCCCCCCAATAATTGCCTGGCTTTTTCCAGCCCTCAAGTCCATTGCCAAAGGTACTTATGTTTTGTTACTTCACTTCTCCCTTCAACAAAAGCCAAGGACAAGAACATCTTTTAATTTAAGAACGCTCTTCTCACCCAAGATGGAAGGTGTCTGCTCGTTCTTAATTTACACAGCTGGATATTAAATGAATCATAGAATCACAGAATCATAGAA
>NW_010311762.1:0-20653 GCF_000700745.2 Antrostomus carolinensis
TGACAGTCGAGTGGTCTCCTCCTCCACGTCCCAGCTGTGCCAGCTCTTTCCAGCCGCCCCTGATGAGCGGAAAGCGGGGCCCCCTTCCAGCAAGTCTTGAAATAAAAGCTCTAACTTGGCATCTGTCCCTAGTGTGATGGAAGTCCCAGCAGAGCTTTTGCCAGCTGCTCCCTGTCTTGTGGCCTGGCTGGTGCTGGGATTCTGCAGCTCTTCTTCTCGAGGGCGTTTGGGGTGACACTTTTTTCTCCACACTGTGGAGAACTAACTGTGGCTGTGAGCCCTCCAGAGCTGCAGCCCTGTGTGAGCCTGCACTCCCTGCCTTGGTGTGTGGAGGGGCTTAGCCCAGGGGCTGTAGGATTTCTGCCCTTCGTGCTGGGCTGACAGCACAGGACAGCCCTTGGCACTGGGGCTGCCAGACCTCTCTGGAGACCAGGTTTGATGAACCTCTACATCTTCTTGCCGTCCTCAAGGTGGACAAGGTAGAGGCATTCAAGTACAGCCAGAGCACCAGGGACTGCCTACATGCCAAGTACAACACCCACACCTGTGCCACTGTGGTGGGGGACCACGAGTGGGGTCACCTCCAGATGGATGCCACCTCCCTCTACCTGCTCATGCTGGCACAAATGACGGCCTCAGGTGAGGCTGTTGGGGGGGAAATGCCGTTATCAGCTCTGAGCGTGCTGATCTCCAGGGCTCTCCACCTTCTTAGGTTGGGTGCTGCTTCCTGGGTGCCAGGATGCTGCAGTGGCTCCCCAGTCTCACTGTTTTCTTACACTCACAATACCCGAGGTGGATTTGGGCCTCTCGATGTCTGTCTTTCTAAGACTCCCCCCCAGTTTGCCTGAAGCCCCAGAGCTGCCATGGAGGGTGGGACTGGGGATGTGGACGTGGCCCCCATGGGGCAGGTGTGCAGCGAGGAGGAGGAGGGTCTGGCCTGGGTTAGTGCAGCCCTTTCCTAGGGATGCCTGTGTGGGCTCAGAGCGACTAATGTGAATTCCTCCCCCTTCTTCAGGCCTCCACATAATCCACAGCCTGGATGAAGTCAACTTTATCCAGAACCTCGTGTTCTACATTGAAGCAGCCTACAAAACTGCGGTGGGTAGCCCTTGCTGGGGAAGGTGTGAGAGTGCTCCAAGAGTGGTGTCCAGGGGCAGCCGTGGGTCTCTCCTGAGCCCCAGTGGGCAGAGTCCCACGGTGCCTCCTGGGAGCAGCACCGATGGGTGGGATTTGAAGGCTTTCTGGGTGTGCTGTGAACTGATTCCTGCTCTAACATGCCACTGTCTCTGCACAGGACTTTGGGATATGGGAGCGTGGGGACAAGACGAACCAGGGCATCACCGAATTGAATGCCAGCTCTGTTGGCATGGCCAAGGTGAGCCAGGGAGAGGTGCTGGGGGCTCTGGTGGCCTCGTGATGCTTTTTTACGGGGAAGGTTGGGCATGTTGAACTATTGAGGCTCAATGCCCCATGCAGTGATAGGTTCCTGGGGAGGGAAACCTTTCTCCTTGTGTGCTGGGGTACAACTGTGCCCCTCTTGCCTAAGTTTTGCCTGGACTGGGAGTGAGAAATTAATTGAGGTGTGTAGAGTTTCTGCCAGGGCCCTGTTTGATGTCTGTCTGCCTGTGGCTTTTAGATGTGGTCACGTTCTGACCTGGGGGTGCTCTGCAAGCCACAGCAGGGTTTATGTTTGGGCAAGTGCGTTACAGAGAGGGGCTGGCGTGGGGTGGGAGCTCTTACAGATGAGCAGTGTAGGGGAGGACTTGCTGCTTTGGGTCTTGCCCTGCTTGCAGGCTGCCCTGGAGGCACTGGATGAGCTGGATCTCTTTGGAGCAAAGGGAGGCCCGCAGTCGGTGATACGGGTGTTATCAGATGAGGTGCAGCACTGCCAGGTGAGACCTGCATGGGCTTTACACCATTGCAGGATGAACTGTGATCTGCTGGGGTTGTGATGTGAGTGATGCCTGGCCTGGCTGTAAACCACTCCTCCTTCCCCTTCGCCCAGTCCATCCTCCACTCGATGCTGCCCAGGGCCTCCACGTCCAAGGAGGTGGACGCCAGCGTGCTCTCTGTCATCTCCTACCCAGCGTTTGCTGTGGAGGACAGTGAGCTGGTGGAAATCACCAAGCAAGAGATCATCACGAAGCTGCAGGTGAGTGGCTCTGCCCTTGGCTTGGCTTGCCTTGCATTTCCTGGGAGACAGCCACAGTCAAAACTATTATAACCCCTTTTCTGCCCAAAAAAGTGCTCAGGGAGGGGGTGCTGGGGCATGTCCTCTCCCTGTCTCCATGACTTGTGACAGGGGTGTGCAAAGAAACAGTCCTGTTTTCTGTGGCCACGGTCTGTGATCGTGTTGCCTGGCTACTAGATGAGCAAGTGAGGGGCTGTTTGGCTGGAGGAGATGCCCCCAGTACTGCTGCACTGAAGGTACAAGGCACCTCCTGCTGTGCCTCCTGCTCAGTGCCGCTTTCCCTCCCTTCCAGGGGCGCTACGGCTGCTGCCGCTTCCTCCGGGATGGATACAGGACCCCCAAAGAGGTCAGTGTCCCAAACCCTGCTGCCCAGAACTTCAGTGCCAAGCAGCACCTGCCCTGGGTTGCACTGATGATGATGATGGGGAGCACTGGGAAGGAGAGAGCCCTGAGTAGCCCCAGGCAGGGTCCTGGGTCT
Source organism: Antrostomus carolinensis (assembly GCF_000700745.2). NCBI lineage: Eukaryota > Metazoa > Chordata > Aves > Caprimulgiformes > Caprimulgidae > Antrostomus > Antrostomus carolinensis. The sequence goes on from NW_010311762.1 coordinate 2,670, forward strand.
GACCAAGGCTTCCCAAAATGCCAGAGCCCATTGCAGAGGTGGTTCATCCCACCCACGCCCATTGCAGATGGACAGAGGCTGACTCTGCCTGCAGCCTTGGGACCTGGTGGTGTTTTGTATCTCTTAGACTGGGGGAAGATGGGAGCACTGCCCAGTGTGGGAGCCCTGCCAAGGTGGGATCTTTTCTTTGGCTCTCCCAGGGCTGCCCAAGCCCTGAGTTAAGGGCTGGAAGCCTGTGGAGGTGACTGTGCAGTGCTTCTCCCTGGCAGCCTTGGCTCTGCAGCAGCACTGGAGGTCACAAAGCTGCTTCTGCCTCTCCTAGAACAGCAGGCAGCTTGTGTGCTGCCACACTTGGCTCTCGGTGGAGCGAGCAGAGACTTCTGCTGCTTTGGGGAGGGAAAATGGGAAAATTTTGTAAGCCACAGTTTCATTTGATAACCACAGAACCAGGAAATGGTACCTGGAGGCTCTTAAATCATCACCAGCTGTTGAGCCTGTAACCTGCAGGGGCTCCTTTGGGGCCTGGGTGCCTCTAAATGCTTCTCCTCTGCTGTGTCTCTTCAGACCTGACCATAATAGGCAGCATGTGTGGCTGTGTCTCTCCAGAGCCAGAGAAGAGCAGCAGCATCTCCAATCCAGCTTTCCCAGTGCTCAGAGCCTTGCCAGCACAGAAAGCCCTGGGTTACTTCTAGGCTTGTAGTCACACCAAATGGCAGGGGGACCCTGCTGTCTGGTCCTGCGTGAGGAGCCCAAGCCCTCACACCCAGCTGGGCTGGCCTGGTGATGCTGGAGGAGGCAGGTGCTATGTGACAAGGCAAAGGGGACACCAGTGTCCCCAGGGCAGTGAGGGGGATATTGTGCTGTTGTACAAGGCTCTGGGGTGCTCTCCTGGTGACTGGGTTTTGCCCAGGAAGGGTGAGTCCCTTTGGCATCAGTGCAGGGGACTTGGGAGGGGATGTCAGATGGAAAGGACACAGCTTGGAGGTGAAGCTGCTTTTTGGCTCTCTCTCAGCTGTCCTCTGCAGAGGGGGGTATTTGAGGCTGGGATCCTGGGGAGAGTGGGAGTCCTGTCAGTTTGAGGGGATCCTGCCACCCAGTGCATGCCTTGCTGTCACACCCTCCCTGCAGGACCCCAGCCGCTCCTACTATGAACCTGCTGAGCTGAAGCTGTTTGAGAACATCGAGTGTGAGTGGCCTCTCTTCTGGGCATACTTGATCATTGATGGGATTTTCAGTGGAAACATGGAGCAGGTAAGGGAGGCAGAACCTGCTGGGCTGGTGGAAAGGATGCAGAGAGCCATGGCTGGGGACAGATCCCCTCTCCTCTCTCAGGTGCAGGAGTACAGGGAAGCCCTTGAGGGAATTCTCATCAAGGGGAAGAACGGGGTGCGCCTGGTGCCAGAGCTGTACAGTGTACCTCCAGATAAGGTGAGTGGTACTGAGCTATGGTGGGAGTGGGAATGTCTTATTACAACGTAATTAGATTTTAACTGCTTATTAACCCAAATCATTATGAAAGCAGCACATGCAGTGCATGGAAACCCCATGGGGGGGAAAAAAAAAAGTATGGCTTGGAGCTGTTCTGAAACCATGTTGGATAAATAAACTGCTGCTTTTTTTCCCCTAAAAAAGCATTTCTTGCCCCCATACACAAGGGTGCTTTGCTGACAGTCTGCTGGCCTGGAGTCAGAATCCTCTGAGAGCTCAGGACACGTGGACCTGGGCTGAGGAGGTTGTGCTGAGCTCCTGTTCAATGCTGAGGGTGTTTGTCTGGGCCTGGCTGAGAGCAACAACCTTCTTGTGCCCACCACAGGAGTGATGCTGTCCCTGCCAGCACCTGAGAGCATTGCCGTGGTGGACATGGGTCATGTCACTTGTCCCTGTGGGATGGCCCATGTTGGGAACCCAAATGTGGTCTGAGCAGCTGATCTGTTGTCTGATGCAATGATGAGAAGAGGGGGAGGAATGTAGCCAGGATGCTTTGGACCCTCTGTGGCAAATGCTTTTGTAGGCTTTTGTTTTAAGCCTTAAAGAGCTGGACTTCAGAATGCAATGATGATGTTTCCTTCAGCATCCTGTGTCTGTGGGGTCCCTTCCTGACCTCCTCGCTTGTCTTCCAGGTGGATGAGGAGTACAGGAACCCCCACACTGTGGACAGGATACCCATGGGCAAGCTGCCACTCATGTGGGGACAGTCCCTCTACATCCTGGGCTGCCTGATGGCTGAGGTATGGTCACCCCTGGTGATGGGGAGCATTTTGGGGTGTCTCCGAGCTTTGAAAAGGGCAAGTGCTGGCACCCTGAGGAAGTTGTCACCCCCATTCCCTGGGACTTGTTAAAGGTGAATTGCTTGTAGTCACCACCCTGTTGTACCTGGCCCATGAAATGTTCATCTCCTTGTACCTCTTTTTCCTCAGGGTTTTCTAGCTCCTGGGGAAATAGATCCCCTCAACCGCCGTTTTGCCACTGTCCCCAAGCCCGATGTGGTGGTCCAAGGTGAGGGAAAAGGACTGGTCCCAAATCCCTGTTACCTGGCAGACCTGGGGACTCTGTGCAGAATTCATGGGGGTGGCTCAGGGGTGGCTTTACTTGCTGGGTGGCTGCTGGTGCAGCCAGATCTCAGCCCTGGCAAGGTGGGTATAAGATGGGGTGCAAGTCCTTCCACTCCACACTGTGTTGCTCTGGGGAAATGTCACCTGCTACAGCCTCTTCTGCAGAGAGGTTGAAAACTGTCCCATCTCCCTGCCACTCAGCAGGGAAGGCTTCAGTGTAGAGAGTGTTAGGAGGAGCAAGGCAGACCTCTGCAGTGGGAAATGGTTCCCAAAGGGACCCAAAACAGCTGCCTCTGTGTGATGTGGCACCTTCTATGTGTCCACAAAGCCCAGGGGTGATGCTTGTCACACCCTTGTGCCTCTGCCTGACTGAGCCTGTCCTCTCTCCCTAGTGTGCATCCTGGCAGAGACCGAGGGGATCAAGGCCATCCTGAAGAAGGAGGACATTGATGTGGAGACTGTGGCAGAAGTTTACCCTATCAGAGTGCAGCCTGCTCGCATCCTCAGCCACATCTACGCCCGACTGGGTGAGCTGGGCTCCCTGACCCTGCAGCAAAGGGGGTGCAGATGGGTCTGGCACTCCTGCTCATAGGTGCCCTGCTGCTCTCTGCCTGGCTGATGAGGGCTCTGCCACCCATTCCTGAGCCTGGTAAAGCTTCTCCTGCACAAGGGGAACTGGGGTGACAGGCAGGGTGATTCTGAAAGGGATAAAGCTTTGTCATGGCAGTTTCACAGTTGCCCTCAGGACAGGCAGAGGCTCTGATCCATATAGGATGGACCTGGTGTGGGCAGGAGCCAACTTCTCCTCTACCCAGATCTTGATGAGGGAGACAAGCCAGACCCCAGAAAGGGCTCCCCTGGCTGAGAGAGCCTGTAGCTCAGGTGGGACAACTGCTGTTGGAAAGTTGGCAGGGCTGAGTGTGAGGGGAAATTGTGCTCCAGAGCTCTGCACACTCATTCCCTGATGCAGCAACCCCTTGGGCATGGAGCTTGTTGTGCAGGAGCTGGAAACCCAGCCTGGGCCGAAGGAGAAACTCGATCCACCACAGGCTGTGTGTGCTGGCTAATTTAAGCCACCAAAAGGCCAAGTGTGACATGGTCAAAGCAGGCAGGGGAGCAGCCTGGCAGCTGCCAGGGCTGACATGACCAAGGAGAGATGCTGCTGCTGCACCATCCTGAGCTCTGGGAATAATCCAGGAGCAATGGGAATGCTGATATAGCTGTCAGCTTTGGGTGGCCAGCTGTGTGCAGGGGGAACCCCTGGCCCTGCCCCAGCTTCTGACATCCCCAAAGACCCAGAGGTGTGGTGTGTTGCAGAGGTCAGGACAGGCTGTATGTCCCTGTTTCAACAAGAGGGCCTAGGGGCAACGTGTCACTGTCCTTTAAGAGTTGTGCCAGCTTGACATGGGCTACCCCAAAGCCAAACAACCTTTTCATGCTGGCTGGTAGCGCAGGGGCCTGTCTCTGCTGCTGCCTCCCCTTTCACAAGGAGGCTTTGCACTAAAATCTCCTTCTCCTGCCCCCCTCTAGGTCGCAACAAGCAGATGTGCCTGACGGGACGCCCCTACCGGCACATGGGCGTCCTTGGGACCTCCAAGCTCTACAAAATCAGGAAGAACATCTTTACCTTTACCCCCCAGGTGTGTGGTATTGCATGGGCTCATTCCCACCTGTCGTGATCTGGAACTGGGTGGGAGGTTTCTCCACTGGCTGAGTGCTTGAGTTATTCTCAGGGGTGGCCCAACACCCTCTGAACAGGCTGGGAGGATGGAGCAGCCCCAGCTCCATGGTGTGAAGCAGCAGATTTGGTGGTCCTGGCTGTGTGCATGCTGGGGGAGATGGTTTCAGCTTTCTAATAATCAGTGTTGGGTGAAAATCTCTTTGCTCACCCTGACAAGAACACCAGGAGGAGGGTGATGGCAGGACAGGGATTCCTCTGTCCAGCGTGGTGCGGGGACAAGCAGGGTTGCAGGCCTCGTGCTGTGGGAAGTGTGTATTTGCTTGGGACAGGGGCCTGGGTGATGCTGCTGAGCTGTAGTGTTACCTCCTTATAGTTGTCGGTGGCCAAGTAGGTGCCCTGGGGGTCCCTTGCTGGACTGTACTGGTGTGTACCAGGTGGGATGAACTGTTGGTGCAAAGGAGCATCTCCCCTGGGTGTACTGTGTGGCTGACCTGGCTGAGCACCTGTGGGGAGATGTGGGTGGCACCAAAGGGACCTGGTGGCTGCAGGAAGGGCCACTCACATCTCCTGCTGTCCTTACAGTTCATAGACCAGCAGCAGTTCTACCTGGCTCTCGACAACAAGATGATTGTGGAGATGCTTAGGACGGACCTCTCGTACCTCTGCAGCCGTTGGAGGATGACTGGGCGGCCGACCATCACCTTCCCTGTCTCCCACACCATGCTTGGTATCAATCCTCCATCCTTGGAAAGGCATTTGGCTAGAGCAGCCCTGGGAATCGGCCTCTGTGGGAGGAAGGGGATGGGCAGATGTGGGACCATCTTAGTAAGGGGGACACGGTGGGGCTGGGAACAGCCAGTAACGTCCTGTAAAGAGTTTACCACTCAAAGGAGCCCTGCTGAGTTGGCAGCTCTCCTGGCAGCTAGCAGGGCTGCCAGCCAAGCACTGGTGCCTGCAGCTCAAGAGATGCTTGCTGGCATGGAGGTACTCAGTCTCCAAGCAGTGAGGCTGCTTTTGGGAGCAAGACCAAAAAAAAACCCCCCAAAAATCCCGCTGTAAAAGTGTTCTTGGGGCTTTTCCTGCCCCAAAACTAACCACCTGCTAAAGGCTTTCCTAGACAACAGGGAGGGGAAGACAGCAAACCAGAAGGAGCAGAGAGCCAGGCAAAGCTGCAGAGCAAAACTGGCTTCTCTTGGAGCAGCTCACAGCTTCCCCATGAGCCTGGTGCAGGGCAGGGACTCTGTTCTGCTTTCAGGCCTCTGTCTCTCCTTGTGTACTTGAAATCCCCTTAGTGTCTTGAGCATGCCCTTTGGTGTGGTGTCTTCTGCTCTGCTGCTTCATGTGGAAGCCAGGGACAGAGCAGGGTGCTGCTGTCTGGTACTGTCAGCTTCAGCCTGAGGTGAAATCCCAGGAGCCTGGATTGTGTCTTGGGCTGGTTTTGCTGGAATCCAGCCTGGACAGTCCCGAATTTCTATTTTTGGGTGGTGCTTTTGGTACCACAGCCTGGCTGGGCAGCCAGAGTCAGGGTCTGGCTGATGCCATGGTGCTTTGTGTGTCTGAATACCCACCTGGCCCTGTGTTACCTTCTGGAAGCCTGTTTGAGCAGGAAAGCCTGACTGCCTGTGCCTATCTGTCCCCAACAGATGAAACCGGCAGCAGCGTGCACCCCACGGTTCTGGCGACGCTGCGGAAGCTGCAGGACGGGTATTTCGGTGGGGCAAGGTGAGTGCAGCTTCTTGGGGTACAGGTGGGGAGAGGGCTGGTGGCCTCCAGGAGCCTGGTTATGAGGGTACTTGCTGAGCCAGAGCATCGGCTGTTGGGGAACAAGCTGTGGAGGATCCATTGGGGTGTGCTAGGCTGTGAGTGCACCATGGGGCTACTGTACCAACAGAGGAGATGCCAGAGAGGATATATCTCTTCATGCCATTAAACCCATGGTGCTGCAGGGTCCCTCTAATAGATTTTTGGATAGTCCTTCCTTGCCCAGCTGTGGCTGGAGGAGTTACAGGCACTGGGGCAAGTGTATGCTCCTGGGCGAGTGTGTCTCTCCCTGCTGAAGTGCCTACCCTGGATCCAGGAGGCAAAGCCAAGGGTGTTGCCTCCCCCTTCCTCTCTGTGTGACCTCCCCTCCTCTTGCCCAGGATCCAGACGGGTAAGTTGTCGGAGTTCCTGACAACGTCATGCCGAACACATCTCAGCTTTATGGACCCTGGGCCAGAGGGTAAGGTCTTTACCAAGAATTACGAGCTCAGCATTGGCAGCTTTGAGGAGCTAGACCCCGAGGAGCGGCTGCATGGCTTGCAGGTAGCAGAGGATGGTAAGGGGGGGACAGGCCAGTCACTGCTGTGGCACAGCAAATGCCAAACTCACCCATGAACCCATAACACTGAACTTCCCTGCCAGCCTTTGCCACTGTGTTCTTCATACACTTGGGTTTTCACCATGTTTCTGTTCCCATCTGACCCTCCATCAATTAACCTTGTCTGGGTGACACTTGTAGTGACACCAGTGGGGTGGGACTGGGGTGAATTGATGCAGCTGTTTTAGAGACAAGGCTGGGGCTGGTGGACGTGGCTGTGGAGAGCACGGAGGATGCTCTGGAACAAGCTGATCCAATCTTCATAGGCTGTTGCATGGGGAAGAGACAAAGGCTCAGGGTTGGAACTGGATGATCTTTAAGGTCCCTTCCAACCCAAACCATTCTATGATTCTATGAACCTGCCTCCGCTCAGGAGATTTGGCTGAGGATCTTTGGTGCACAAGTGGTGGTGCAGAAGGTGATGGTACAGTGCCTGAGATGGTGGGGAAGACCTCCCATGTCCCCAGGCAATCTCTCGAGTGTTTTCCTGAAGCCTTTGACCCTCCCTGAGCCCAGGTGCTCCAGTGAGTGCCACATTGAGACCTTGCTGCTCTGGATAAGGTGCCTGAGATGACCTTGGTCCATCACAGCATTGATGGACCCACCTTATCCTGAGACCACGGTGGGGTACAAGTTTTGCTGCTCCACTTTGCAAGCAGGCCTGGGGATGTCCTCCTCCTGCTTGACCTAACGTTGGTCATCTTCCCAGCCTTCCCATCAGTCTGCTCTGCCTCTGCTGCTCCTGTAGCCAATGTTTGCACTGCTGGGACTCTGAATATTTATTTCTCTTGCCCTTCTCTCGCTTTGCCTGCTGCACCTGAGCTTCTCCAAGGTGTCTGCTTCCCCCCAGCCCCACTGGGAGACAGGGCTTGCCTGGAAGATGCTCAATTTTAAGTTTTTCCTGTGGTCAGATGCTGCAGGCGGGCAGGATAATGTTCTCAAGCCTAATGTCTGGGGGGATCTGCTTCAGCTGAGCCTTCAGGCGCTGGCACAAGGCATTCCCACCAGGCATGGAAGGGGGATGCTGTGCTGCTGGCTGCAGACACAGGCTGCAGCTCATGTCTGGGGCAGACACCACAGAGCTTGTCTGCCAGCTGGAGAGCAGTGAGGTTTTGCCCTGAACCACTGCTTGGAAGTGCATCAAGAGCTCTGTGTTGTATTGCATTGCCTTGGCATGGGGCATCTCCCCTGCCTGGGGCATCCCCCAGCTGAGCAGAGACCTGGGTGCTGAGCACCCTCCTCCTTGTCATAGTCAGTGAGTGGCAGCTCTGGCACTCCTGACGTGGGATTGGGAGCTGCTGGAGTCTGGGCAAAGAGCAAGGCAGGAGCTGTAACTCTTCCTCTAACTCCTAATTAGAAATAACTGGTAATTTCTAATTAGAAATAACTTGTAAAAGCCACCCTGCCGTGCTGGAATACTGCTTGGATGAGGCCCTCGTTGTGCTGGGGTGCTCCTCAGTGGGCTCTGCCTCCCCTTCTTCCCCAAAGGGATAGAGCTCCAGGGTTTCACCACAGGGTTTGAGCAGACCCTGCTGTCCTTGCGCAGGCTTGGACCAGACACACTGCAGCTCCATCCTACATCCCAGTGGGACCTGAATTGGGAGAGAGCCCCAGTTCCTGGTGTCCCAGCAGTGGAGTAGTGCAAGGGACAGTGTGTGTGCTGCAGCTGCTGTGCTTTGTGACCCTGGCTGCTGGCACTGGCCCCATGTTGTCGCTTTGTGCAGCCACCAAAGCTCTGCCCTTACTGAGTCACGGCTGGGGAGCTCCCCAGGGTCTGGGGGTTCCCTGGCACAAAGCAGCTGAACACCCCCCTCTTCTGCCTTCCCTTCCAGCGGACACGTATGACGAGGTTGCTCAGTACTTGGACCATCTGCTGCAGCGAACAGTTCCCCAGTCAAACCTCCCTCCCACTGCCCAGCGGGGAGGGCTGAGCCGCTTCCGTGCTGCTGTCCACACCACCCGTGACCTCATGTCCCTGGCGTCCAAGGCCAAGGACCTTCATGTCCAGAGTGAGTAACTCCAGCACCCTCAGCACCTCTGCTTGATCCTGGGGGTGAGGTTGAGGTGTTTTGGGAGCTCTCCCAGCTGAGCAATGCTAAGGGCCCGAGGGAAGCGTGCCATGGACAGAAGAGCAACCCAACCTTTTCCTGGGCAGAGGCACGTTGTGTCCATCACGTTAGTCCTGGCCATGGAGTATCTTGGAGGTGGTGTGGGTGCAGTCCTCATGGAAACTGATGAAGGATAAGGGATGGCAGCTCCCTGTGACATTCCTCTAACCAAGTGGTCAGGGGCTGCTTCTCCCATGGGTGACTCTCTGCAAGGGTTGCTGGGGGACCAGAGTGTCAGGTGTGAGGTGGTTTGGGGCACAGTAGTGGTGGTTGGGGTTGAGAAGTACCTGCACCAGACTTGTCTTTCTTTTAGATGTTGGGATGTATGTCCCCAGCAAGATCTTCCAGGCGTCCCAGCAGTCGGTCAAGCTGCTGAGTTCACCCCACCAGCATGACATGGATGGCAAGGTGAGCTCTGTCCCTCCTGGACTGGCTGAGCAGTGCCATCCTTTCAGCCAGAGCCAGAGGGTCCTCGTGGGGCTGCATGGGGAAGGCTTTGTGTTTGGTGAAGGGGAATATCCCTGAGTGAACGGCCTTGGCTCCATAACCAGACCGTGCTTGGTGCTGGCAGTGCTAACCAGGAGCATGGGTTTCCCTTCCCCCCAGAGCCACGCACTCTATGCGGAGATGAACCTGCCCCGTGATCAGGATGGCAACGTGGACTGCAAGGCACTGGTGGACCAGCTGCGCATCTGCCCCACGCTGCAGGAGCAAGCAGACATCCTTTACATGCTCCACATCCTCAAGTATGTTGAGCTCCAAGTCCTGCTGCCTCACTGAGCAGAGAGAACTGGAGCAGCCATCCACATATCCCAACCCACAGACTCTGGGGGCTGCCAGGGAGGGGAGCTGCTGCAGGGCAAGTTGCTGCCTATAACCTATAACCCAGCATCTCCTTTGCTGCAGGGGACCCGAGTGGCACACGGGGCTTGACAGCGAGCCTGGCCCCACCGTCAAGGAGCTCCTCACCGAGCTGTACGTGCGGGTGGGGGACACGCGCCAGTGGGCCCTGATCCGTTACATCTCTGGCATCCTCAAGAAGAAGGTGGAAGCTCTGGATGAGGTAACAACCATGCAGCCCAGCTTCTAGCAGACTGAGGTCTGTTGGGGAGGAGGCAGCAAACTGTGGCTCCATCAGTTCTGTCTCACTCTGCCTTGTGCTGAGGCCCCAGACTCTGAGCTTTTGATGATGCCCAGGGTGACTCTTTCTGTCCCCAGGCCTGCACTGACCTCCTGTCTCACCAGAAGCACTTGACAGTGGGGCTGCCCCCAGAGCCACGTGAGAAGACTATCTCTGCGTGAGTGTGGCACCTTTCCTCCCCATGCATGCTGGGCCGGGGCTGGACATGAGCCCGCTGCTCTGGGTCCATGGGCAGCTCTGGGTGGCTGTCCCCAGCCTGTATCTCTCCTCTCTGGGCTTTACAGACCAGGAGGGATGCAGAGCTTGCTCTGCTGCCTCTTACCTGCTCTGCTGTTTGATCCCTCCCCAGCCCCATCCCCTATGAGAAGCTCGTTCGCCTCATTGATGAAGCCAGTGAGAAGAACCTCAGTGTGTCCATACTCACCCAGGTGAAGGGGCTAGGGTGGTGGGTGACCACACAGCTGGGTGTCTGCCTTGGTGAGCAGCAGTGGGGTGATCTACCTCTTCCCCTCCAGGAGATCATGGTGTATTTGGCCATGTACATACGCACGCAGCCAGCGCTCTTCGTTGAGATGTTCCGCATCCGCATTGGGCTCATCATCCAGGTGATGGCAACGGAGCTGGCGCACTCCCTGCGCTGCTCAGGTATGTGCAATGGGGACAGCACCTTGGCTGGGGTGGGTGCTGTGGTGCTGGGGCCCTGTTAGCCAGGGTGCTGTTAAAAATGGGCAGCTCGGTGCCAGGATGAGTGCCAGGTTCTGCAGCTGAGGCTGTTCTCGGGCAGCACAGGCAGGTGATTTCGCTGCAGTGTCTCTTCAGGCACATGTTGGACTGGCATGGGGAAAAATCCTTGTAGGAAACCTGGAGTTAGGGTATGTCCTTGGAGGATGAGCTGTACCAGTGCTTCCCCTGCTAACAGAATGGGGTGCAGGGTAGAAATGCCCCAGGAGGGCTGTGAAGCGGGGTACAACATCCCAACACTGTTCTCTGCAGCTGGAGAAGCCACCGAGAACCTGATGAATCTCAGCCCATCGGACATGAAGAGCCTCCTCTACCATATCCTCTCTGGCAAGGAGTTTGGGGTAGAAAAGAGCGGTGAGTCTCTCAGCAGGGTTGTGAGAGCATCTCTGGGTAAAGCTGGATCCTGGTGTCGAGCGTGGTCAGCTCCAGGTGTTCCCACCTGTGGAGGATGTCCCTGTCCTCCTGCATGTTCAGCACAGCTGCTTCTGCACTTCAGTGGTCCAGCAAGAAGCTCAGGGTGGTGCTGGGCCAATTCCAGGGATCGAGCCTGAGTCCTCTGGCTACTGTGGCTTTGCTTAGTTCAACCTGACCTGGTCAGACCTGAATTGAAGCAGTTCTGTGCTGTGCTCATGGCACTCTGGTGGTGGTTGGGATAGAGGGCAAGGGTGTGCAGCGGTAGCACACCCCAGTAGCCATGAGAGATATCTGTGCCCTGAGCTGTAGGACCCACTCCAGACCTCTCTTTCCCTCCAGTGCGATCGGTCGACTCGTCGCTCACCACTGCTATCTCCATCTGTGAGCTGGGGGCTGTTGGGGCCACCAAGCCTGAGCGTGCTGGCATCGTCAGGCTAAAAAGTGAGATCAAACAGGTGAGGGCAGGTTGGTGCAGGCTGCTCCTGCCAGGTTTTGTGGGTGACAGACAGTGACAGGACAGGCAGGATTGATGGGAGAGCAGGAAGGTGCTCACTCCTGGGCCTTGGAGAGCTTACAGCTGCTTCCAGGAGCTCCTTCTGGTTCTAGTCCTGCCCTAGGGGAAGAATTGGGGTAAATCTGTTAGAGGAGGTGGAGATTACTCTGGCAGTGCAGTGAGGGGGCAGCACAGGGGTGCTTGAGAAGGTGCAGGGGTGGGGAGGACCACGCTGTATCCCAGGCATGGCTGCTGTCTGGTGGGTCTCTTCCAGCAGCAGAAACTTCATTTCCTTCTTCTCTTGCAGCAATTGGATAAACGTAGGCAGTCTCTGACTGGGAGTAAGGTGAAGCCACCCTGGTCCTTCTGCAGCTTCAGCTTTTACCCCTCACGCCACACACCAGGGCAGCTTCCCAGCATGCATGAAGTTAACGAGCTTTCCTAAACAAACCCGCTGAGCAAGCTGCTGCTGCAGCAATGAGCTGGCTTCCCCTCTTGGCAGGCTCAGGGTTGCTCTGTTTGGGATGGGTGAAGGAGGTTGGCTCCCTGGGAAGAGGTCAGCATGGCTTAACGTGCTGTTGTGGGGGGCCCAGTGTTGGCACTGCCCCAAAGCCTTTGGGGAGCTCCCCTTTGAGTGAAGAAGAAGGCTTCTCTAAGTTGTGGGTGTATTGGCATTACAACCAGCTGGGAGCTGTGCTCCATTAACTGCTGTGGACAAATAAATCTCATTATACCCACAAAAACTTGCTGAGAGGGATGGCATGATGTTTCCTGTACCATGACCAGCAGTGGTCAAGGATCACAGAATGGTCCTGCTGGGCAGTTCACTGATGATCACTGGATCCTGCTTCCCCAGCTGGTGGTAGAGGCCCAGCTACAAATGCCGAGGACCTCCTCTGGTGCCTGGTGTGTGTCCAGGAGGAATCCTGAGCTCTAAGAGACAGGGCCTACAGGGACCAGGCTGATGCAGCAGGTTTGTGAGCAACCTGCTGCAGTGTGACACCTGGCATCGCAGAGGAACTGTGGTGGAGAGGATCATCCATGGGCAGTGACCGTGCTGCTGGTCCTCCAATCTACCTGAGACTAAATCCCTGCCTGTGCCAGCAGCCAACAGAGCAGCAGCAGCAGCTCTGCCCCTGTGTTCCAGCTGGTACCGGTGCATGGGAGCCCCGCAGCCACTCTGTATCCTGGCACAGTCCTTCCCCTCTTATCCTAACGTGAGACTTTCCAAACTACCTACCTACCCATCAATCTCCAGCTAACCACAGCCCCTGGGATAACTGCCCCATGACCTGAGCTTGGTCCGTGCTGCTCCTGCTCTGCTCACTGTGATGGCTGCTCTGCTCCAGCACAGACTGATTTTTGTCTCTCCCTTTCTCCTCCAGCCCCTCAGTCTGCAGACCGAGGATGCTGACCTGAAGTCCTCTCTGGTAACCTGTGTTTGTTGACTTGCACTCATGGGGTTTGTCCTGTTTGTGGCTGTGCTCCAGGGGGATGCTTCAGGGAGTCACCAGGGTGGGCTTTGCTGGGGTCAGGGGGTGGAAGCTTTGCCTTGGGAGCCAGGCTGGTGAGTACAAACCCTTGGGCAGCAGCGGGCTGTGTCCTTGTGAGGTATTTAACTTTGCAGCAGTCTCTGTCCTTGTTTTTTCTGCCCAGTCCACTGGGCACTCAGAGCTGCTGGGCAAAGGCTCCTTTTCAAGCATGCTGGAAGAGCAGGGCAGTAAGGACAGTCGCCAAGGCCAGTGGCAGCGGAGACGGCGGCTGGATGGAGCCCTCAACCGTGTCCCTGTAGGCTTCTACCAGAAGGTCTGGAAGGTCCTGCAGAAGGTGAGCTGGATGTCTGGCTGGTTCCTCTCCATGCATGTGAGCCTCTGGTCTCAGGCACCAGCCTTGCAAGGGGAATTTAAGCAGCCAGGGCTGGTCCCCAGTGTTGTGTAGATATGTGCTTCAGGGACAAGGCCTACAGCTGGCCCTGGAAACCTGGAGAAGAGCTGGAGCTGCCTTGTAAGCATGCATGACCTACCTCATACAGTGCTGACTCTTGCAGAAGGGGTCTAAGGTCTGCTCAGGTGCTTTGTTCCTTAGCCAGGCAGGGCTGGAACCACAGCTGAAGCAGCTCTGGGCACAGCTCATCCTCAGCATGGGAAGCCAGGGAGCAAAGCTCTGTGTGAGAAGGTTCCAGCTGATGCTGAACTGCTGGGAAAGGAGTGATGCTGTGCAAAGACTCGGGAGATGGAGCTGGAGTGTGGGGGCAGCACGAAGCAATGCTCAAGTGGGAACAAGTTGGTGGGCTGGACCTGTGTGTCAGCACTGTGCTTCTCTAGGCCATAACCATGGTCTCTCCTTCTTGTTCTGCAGTGCCATGGTCTCTCTGTGGAGGGCTTTGTTCTCCCCTCTTCAACAACCAGAGAGGTAGGTGGTTTATGTTGAAGGGGAAACAGAGCAGGTGGGTTGGTGTTGGGTGCTGGATTGCCCTGGGCTCAGGACTTGTACTGGTGATACGGTGCTCTAGGTGCATTTATTTCCCTCTCCTCACAGATGACCCCAGGGGAAATGAAGTTTGCTGTGCACGTGGAGTCGGTACTGAACCGTGTGCCCCAGCCAGAGTACAGGCAGTTGCTGGTGGAGGCTATCTTGGTGCTCACCATGCTGGTGGACATGGAGGTGCACACCATCGGCAGCATAATAGCTGTGGAAAAGATCTTGCAGACAGCCAATGACCTCTTCTATGAGGAGCAGGTAGGGGCCAGGCCTCGCTGAGGGCTGCTGGTTGTGTTACCCACAGCTACACAGGGGTCACCCACCTGGAGGGGCCTGCCTGTCGTCCCCATTGTGTTCATGAGGCACAGCAAAAACGTAGTGTCCTCCTCCTGCTGCTCGCAACTGATGAGTGCAACGGAGGATGCTTGGGGTGGAAGCTGATGAGTTGGGGTTGCCCTTATTCCTAATGCTGCCTTTCTCCTTCCTTCTCCAAAAATCCAGAAAGCCCTGGGTGCTGACGACCACATGCTGGAGAAGGATCCCACCACGGGCATCTGCAGCTTGCTGTATGACAGTGCACCGAGCGGTCGCTTTGGCACTATGACCTACCTGTCCAAGTCGGTGGCCATCTACGTGTACGACCTCCTGCCTACCGACGGCTGCTCCATGCAGTAGCTCTCCCAGCACCTCTCCCAAGGTTGCAGACGCTGAGGGAGGGTTGTTTCATACAGCTTTTAAAGATGGGCATTAGGCTAGTTTGCAGGCATCCTGCGTGGTCATCTTTTCCTCTCCAGTCCTGGCTTCTCGGTGGGTGAGCTGCTCTCCTGAGAGCTCCACAGGAGACACATGTGCTAAGCTGACCTTGTGGAGCAAGGGCTGGCAGGGAAAGGCTGAGCTTTGAAGCCTGCTTGTGTAGAAGTGGCTGCCTGCATGGTTTCTCCTGGGCCATGACCCCTGGAGGGGCCCGTGTTTGAGGGAGATGGCAAAGGCCACCCCTCACCAGGTGTGTGTGTGCTCGCTCCCTGGAGAGCTCATGATCTCCTTGCCTCCAGCAGATTTGAGGTTTTTAACCTGTTCTGTTTGTTTTTTTTTTTTACTCAAAATCTCCAGGGTTTACACTAGTGTAGGCTGGAGCTCTTGCTCTTCCTGCTGCTGATGGAAAAGCTTTGTTAGAGGAATAAGGGATGTCACCTGAGCCTTTCTCCTAGCACACCCAAAATCAAACCAGTCCAACCCAGTCACAACTGTGCTGCTTCGAAGTACACAGCCCATCAAGCCTCCCTCTGGGGTCCTGTGTGTGGAGCTGGGGAGGCTGTGGGAATGAGGAGCATCCCAAGGTGGTAACAGATCCCTGTTGGCAGCATGCTGTGCTGGGGGATGCTGGTGGCAGCCCCTCCACGCCATCTGCTCTGACCCTGGCAGCGTTGCTGATGGCTGAGCTGTGGTTTCCCAAGTTTATCCACGCCCCGTGGAGCAGCTCTGAGCTGGCTGCTTGGCTTGGCCTGTGCCATCCCAGATGTGCTCTGAACAGTCAGCTCTGGCCTCTGCCCAGCTCCCACAGCCTTGCACAGGAGAGATGGTGACATCAGAGAGCGTCCCAGCTCCGCTCTATCCTGCAGGTCAAACCCCACACAGGATAATGCGGTTGGACCGATGTGGGTCAGGCACATGCACCACAAAGTGGTGGGGGGAGTTGGGGTTATAGAATCCCAGACTGGTTTGGGTGGGAAGGGACCTTTCTAGGCCATCTAGTCCAACCTCCCTGCAGTGAGCAGGGACATCTTCAACTAGATCAGGTTGCTAAGAGCCTCGTCCAACCTGACCTTGAATGTTTCCACGGATGGGGCTTTTACCACCATTCTGGGCAACCTGGGCCAAGGTTTCACCACCCTCAGTGTAAAAAATGTCTTCCTTGTATCTAGTCTGAATCCTTCCCTCTTTTAGTTTAAAACCATCACCCCTTGTCTTATCACAGCAGGCCCTGCTAAAAAGTTTGTCCCCATCTTTCTTATAGATCCCCTTTAAGTATTGCAAGGCCATGGTAAGGTCTCCCTGGAGCCTTCTCCAGGCCGAACAACCCCAACTTCCTCAGACTTTCTTTGTTGCCTTGGTCTCTAATTCTTACCCATGAGCTTTCACCCTGCTCATGGCTGTTCTTCAGAGACAGCTCTTCACACTGTATCCATTTCTTGATGTTAGAGGGCAACCCTTCCACCCGTCCTTCCTCGCTTGTCCCTTCTGAACAGCCTGTAGCCATCGAGAGCTGCATTCCAGGCATGGGATTCATCCCACCAAGTTTCAGTAATGGCAACTAGGTCATAGTTTTCTAACATCATGGTGGCTTCCAACTCCTGCGTGTTGCCCGTGCTGTGTGTATTGGTGTAGAGGCACCTCAGCTGGGCTGTTGGCTGTGTCATGTTCTCAGAGGAACACACCTTAATTCCTCTGAGGTATTTCACCAGTGTTTCCCTCTTGGTTCCTATTACCACAGGAGCCCCTGGCTCATCTATGTAAGACTTCTCCAGTGTACCCAGTACATCTCAGAGCAACAGGCTCAGGGTCCTCTAACCTTGGTGTGTCATCCCACAGCTTGTCATGGGCAAGCCTGATATTATCCCCTTCCCCTTTCAAGTCTAGTTTAAAGCTTTGTCAGTGAGACTCACAAGCTTATGAGCAAAGACCCTCTTCCCCTTTGAGAAAGGTGAATCCCATCGCAGCAGCTCTGTTTCCAGGTAGGCCATCCCATTATCAAAAAAACCCCAAAATTGTGGTGTTAACACCAGCCACAGAGTCTTATATTAATAGACTGGGACCGTCTGTTTCTTCCAGTGTCACTGGAAGGACAGAAGAAAAAAAACCCTGTGTTCCAGATTCCCTCACCGGCCATCCCAAGGCCCTAAAGTATTTTTTGATGCCCTTGGACTATCTGTTGCAGCTTCATCGCCACCCACATGGAAGAGCAGTAATGGGGATAAGGGCTGTACCAAGCTAGGAATTTTCCTAGTGATGTCCTTAACCTGGGCCCTTCCCTGAGGGTCTGTCTGGCACATTAGACTCTCTCTTCTCAGAAGGAAGTCACCTACAACTATAACCCATCTTTTCTTCCTTATGGAGGTGGTTTTGATACAGGGGATAGGCCTTCCTGACCATGGCAACACGTCTGGTGTAGATGGACCATCATCCATTGACTGGCCTTCCACATTGAAAGCCTCATACCTGTCATCCAGAGACACCTGGGAAGTCAGGATGGGGATTCACCTGCTGCCCCAAGCACGGACTTGCTTCCATTCCCTCCTTCTGCCTGGCATGGGGAGGATACAGGATCTCCTTGATCTCGGTTTTCTTTCTGGTGGCTGCTGCTGGAGGGCAGAGCTTGATTCCACCAGCCTGTCTCTTTCTCATACCCCATGATGTTCCTTTACCTTTCTCCTTCCTCCTCTAGCTCTGCCACCAGGCTGAGCAGATCATCTCCTTGGTCTCACCTTCACGCTCTTCATGCTGCCATGTCCCTAGTGAAAGACCCTGGATGTCTGCGTGTTTTTGTGGGAGCTCGGTATGGGTTGCCAGATCCATTCTGGCAAGTGCAGAGGACTTGGCTTGCTCCTGGGTAGATAACGATGGCAAAGCTCCTTCTGAAAAGGGTGATAATCATTCATTGAACTCACCTCATGAGCTGGTGGGGTGCTGACACCCTGCCCTACCATGCCATGTCTGTTCGCTCCTGGTCACTGGCTGTGGCCGAGGAGGTTTAGGTTGGATCTGAGGAAGAATTTCTTCACCCAAAGGGCAGTGAAGCATTGGAACAGGCTGCCCAGGGAGGTGGTGGAGTCACCTTCCCTGGTGGGATTTAACAGACGGGTGGACGAGGTGCTGAGGGACATGGTTTTGAGGTGGAATTGGTGTTGTTTCACTTGTGTGGTCTGTTGCTGACATTTTTCTGTGTGTCTCCTGCTCTGCAGGTTGGTTTGGCTGTAAAGTTGGGCGTTGAGAGTAGCTCCTGGGTTGTCTCTCAGG
>NW_010311763.1:0-6048 GCF_000700745.2 Antrostomus carolinensis
ACCTCCCCTCTTCCAGTTTAGAGCCATTAAACTGCTCGGTTTCTTCAGGGATGTCACAGGGGCTGGCTCTAGACTGGGAGTTCTTCTGTACAGCTTCCAAGACTTGGCTCAAATTCAGCACAGATTGTGTCTCAGATAATGCTGGGGAGGGGGGAGTCGTGCAGAGCAGCCTCCAGAGGTCGGCAGACCTGGGCGTTCAAAGGACCTGCCTGCGACAAGCTGAACACCGGGGTAAGGAGAGTCAGAGTGGGGCACTGTGCCCTGAAACACAGAGGCTCTGGAAACAGCTGCCAGCACCCTGGGAGGGTGACACAGGGACCCACAGGGCCAGGGCAATTTTGGGTGCAAAAGAGGGAAATGGAAGAAGTTATATTTTTTAAAAAAAGCTGTGGCTGGGGAGGGACTTTGTCCAAGGGCAGGGAGTGAGAGAACAAGGGGTGATGGCTTGAAAGTGTCAGAGGGGAGATGGAGCTGAGATGTGAGGAAGAAATTGTTTGGTGTGAGGGTGGTGAGCCAGTGTCCCAGGTTGGGCAGAGAAGCTGTATAACAAAAGTAAAGAAAATACAACACAGTTGTGTGATGGTTGAACACTGCACTGGGCCAAGTTTCATGATCAAACAGATGGTAGCAAAATCCCAACCTTTCTGTCACTGTTACAGGGAACTAAAGTCGGGAACAAAGATGTGGCTTCACCCACCTGTGCCATGTCAACCACCAACCGATCCAACACCAACTCTTTGCCTTTTCTCCTGACGGGCATCCCTGGCCTGGAAGCTCTTCACATGTGGATTTCCATCCCATTCTGCTTTACATACATCATGACCTTGCTGGGAAATAGCATGGTCCTTCTCACTGTGAGGCTGGACAAAAGCCTCCATGAGCCTATGTACTATTTCATTTGCATGTTGGCTGTCATCGACCTCATCTTCTCAACTGCTGTAGTTCCCAAAATGCTGTGTGTATTCTGGTTGGATTCAAGAGAGATTGGTTTTGAGGCCTGCTTCATCCAGATGTTCTTCATCCACACATTCACTGCAGTGGAGTCAGGGGTGCTCCTGGCAATGTCCTTTGACCGGTACGTAGCCATCTGCAACCCACTGAGATACACCACCATCCTAACAAGCTCGAGGACCATCCAGATAGGACTGCTGTCCCTGGCCAGGGGAGCTGGTGTCATGACACCTTTAATGTGCCTCCTCACCAGCTTACCCTACTGCAAAACCAGAGTCATCCCTCATTCCTACTGCGAGCACATGGCCGTGGTGGAGCTGGCCTGCGCTGACCCATCTGTCAGCGATCTCTACAGCCTCATCGTGGCAACACTATTGGTGGGGGCAGACTCTGTCTTCATCATCTTCTCCTATGGTATGATCCTCAGGTCTGTGATGAGGCTGCCATCCCAAGAGGCACGTCTCAAGGCCCTCAGGACCTGTGGGTCCCACATTTCCATCATCCTGATGTTTTACATAGGAGGTCTACTCTCCATGTACCTGCAGATGTTCTCTTTCGGCTTGGCACCTCACGTCCAAGTCCTGGTGGCTGACTTCTATTTGACAGTCCCTCCCATGCTCAATCCCCTCATTTATGGCATAAAGGTGAAGCAGATCCAGGAAGGGATCTTCAAACTGCTGGGGCAGTTGGCAAGATCCAGTATCTCACAGGCTGATAAAGACAAGTTAGATGCTGAGAGAGGGAGGCACCACCAGAAAACAATTTATCCCATCCTAGAATAGGTGTGAATTTAAGTGCAATGGATTATCCCCCAGAAATGTCCATCTCTCTCTAGTGACCTGAAAGGGAACCCAGATCAGATGTCTTCTGCTGACATGGCAATAGTTCATTCACATGAAACCAATGGGTCAATCCTGGTGGGTGCTGGGGGACTGTCTCTTTGTCCAATGCACTCATGTTTTCCAAGATATCACCTGGAAACTTTACATCGTGGTAGCTCTCTAATATCACTAGCAGCTTTTCAACCCCTGTGGCACATGTTTGAAGTGCCCCATAGACCATCAGCCAGAGAGGTTAGTTCAGCCCACCAAGCACCAGCAAGGTGATACCACAGTGCTCAGTGCCTCAGGTCCTTTGTGGAGGGGTGGAGAGGATGCTCTGACCCCTTCCTTGCTCACAAGGGATGGGAACAACTCCCCCTGCATCTCCTCCACCCGTCCATGCAAGGGACATTGGCTCTCCACTTCTAACCAGGAGTCAGACCAGTGTATCTGAGAAATGTCATGGCTGCCAGGCTCTCCAGGGAGAGGAGTTTGCTTTAATCAAAGGCTACAGTTAGACATTCACTGCAGTGGTCTCAGGCATCACCTCCCACACCTCTTTGTGCATGTCCAATGTAAACCCAGACCAGGACCACACGCACGTCACTGCAAGGCAACGTGGTAAGGTGAAGTGTCTCAAGTCCTTCTACAGGTGTCTGCAGATCCAGCAAAGCCAATGCAAGGAACCATGAGCTGACCCAAGCACCAGCGCTGCAGGAATCAGCTGGAAAGGAGGAACCTGGGATGGGGATGGTGCTCTGTGTAGAAGCAGTTGGTGCTGCAGACACTGAGCTCGGAAAAACATTCAGAATTCTAAAGAGAAAGCTCTTTCCTATTCCTGACATAACCCAGGGTTGAAGGTGCCAGGAATTATCACAGATCACTCCAGGAAACAGAGTCGCTTCATAATTCTGCAAAGAGCACATGCAGATTTATCATCTACTTTGGAGAGAGGGTGGTGTCCTCAAAAAAATGAGGAAAATAAAATGTCTCCTGTAAAATGTGATCCATCCATCTTTGCTTCCTTCCTTCCTCCCTTTCAAGATCATCCAAATCTCTCTCAAAACTGACATAAATCATAGAATCATAGACTGGTTTGGATTGGAAGGGACCTGAAAGCTCCTCCAGTCCCCACCCCCCTGCCAGCAGCAGGGCCCCCTTCCACTAGACCAGGTTGCTCAAAGCCTCATCCAGCCTGGCCACAAACACTTCCAGGGAGGAGCAGCCACAACTTCCTTGGGCAACCTGTTCCAGTGTCTCACCACCCTCACAGTGAAGAACTTCTTCCTAATATCTCATCTAAACCTCCCCTCTTTCAGCTTAAACCCATTTCCCCTTGTTTTGTCATTAACTGCCCTTATGAAAAGTCCCTCCCCACCCTTCCTGGAGCCCCTTCAGGTATTGGAAGGCTGCTCTAAGATCCCCCTAGAGCCTTCTCTTCTCCAGGCTGAACAGCCCCAACTCTCTCAGCCTGTCCTCACAGCAGAGCTGCTCCAGCCCTCCCATCATCCTGGTGGCCTCCTCTGGACTTGTTCTAGCTGCTAATATGCATTTCACTGATATGCATCAGCTGGAAAACTTCAAGGAATCATTGACTCATAGAATATCTCAAGTTGGAAGGAATCCATAAGGATCATCGAATCCAAATCCCTGCTCCTCGCAGGGCTCCCTAATGCTAAACCACATCAGAGCATTGTCCAGCTGTTCCCTGAATTCTGACAGGCTGCTGTATATGTAACTTACATCAGTAACATTATACTATATAATATATATTCATCTTGCCTGTGAACCCTGAGGTTGGACGTGTTTAAATCCTACCAGGAAGGTGTTCAGCACTTGAACAGGTTTTTTGGAAAGGAGGAAATCCACCACTGGAGAACATGAGACAAGCATCTTGCTTGAGGTTCACCTCGAACAGGTTACACAGAATCACAGCCAGGGAGGTTTGGAACTTCTCCAGAGATGGAGACTCCACACCCTCTCTGGGCCGCCTGTCCCAGGGCTCTGGCACCTTCACAGTAAATAAGTTCTTCCTCCATCATCAGAGGGAACTTCCTGTGTTCCAGTTTGTGCCCATTGTCCCTTGTCCTGTCACTGGGCACCACTGGAAAGAGTTTGGCCCCATCCTCTCAACACCCGCCCTTTAGGTATTGATCAGTATTGATCAGATCCCCTCTCAGGCTGCTCTTCTCCAGGCTGAACAGTCCCAGCTCTCTCAGCCTCTCCTCACACGGGAGATGCTCCAGGCCCCTCATCATCTTCATAGCCCTCCACTGGACTCTCTCCAGTAGTTCCTGGTCTTTCTTGAACTGGGGAGCCCAGAACTGGACACAACACTCCAGATTTGGCCTCACCACGGCACAGTGGAAAGGGAGGAGAACCTCCCTCGACCTGCTGGCCACACTCTTCTCAATGCAACCCAGGAGACCATTGGCACTTCTTGACCACAAGGGCACATTGTTGGCTCATGGCCAACTGGTCACCCACCAGCACTCCCAGGTCCTTTTCTGCAGAGCTGCTTTCCAGCAGCTCACGCCCAACCTGTGCTGGTGCCTGGGGTTATTCCTCTTGCTCTTACTGAACCTCAGCAGGTTCCTCTCCACCCATTTCTCCAGCCTGTCCAGGTCTCACTGAATGGCAGCACAGCCTTCTGCTGTGTCAGCCACTCCTCCCAGCTTTGTACTGTCTGCAAACTTGCTGGGGGTCCACTCAGTCCTTCATCCAGCTCATTGATGGATACGTTGAACAAGACTGGACGCAGCACTGACCCTGGGGACACCACCAGCTACAGGCTTCCAACTGGACTCTGCGCCACTGATCAATGTTTAGCGTGAGACTGGACCTGGGAGTGTTTTTTGTGTGGAGAAGGACAGAGCCCAGGGTGTGCCCAGCCTGTATGAAAAAGCTTCTGTGTATGTTCTTACAGCCTCTGGTTGTGTTTCTCATCACCTCCTCACCAGCAAGGCAAGTGGGGGGTTTGTCACCCCTCAGGACCAGCACTGTAGTGTTGTCCAACGTGCTCCCTGCCATCAATGCCCTGAGAGATGCTTCTGCCTTCATGGAACACCAACAGAGATCAGTGCACGACCCTGGGCAGGGAGACTCTGAGAGAGTAAAAGGACTCAAAACTAAAGGTGATTGTTTCTGTCTCTGTTTCCCACTCTCTGCATCAAGAAAATTCACAGCGTTGTTTTTCTACAAATAATTTTTTAAAAAGTTAAAAAATCTCAAAAGTTTAGTTCCACCAGAAACCACAGGTGACCTCTCAGCCCATCACCTCCCACACGCAGAAATGCTTATGCAGTGTGAGTGACTTCACCCCCCTGTCCACCCACGCACCATCGCCAGCTCTCACCTGAGCCACCAGAACGTCTCAAAGGAAAAAAAAATCTGAAGATACCATGAGCTTGGTCCAGAGCCACCAGCACTGGGCACCTCTGGAAGAGCCTGGCTCCAGCCTCTTTGCACCCTCACTTGGGGTGTTTATGTACCTTCATAAGATCCCCCTGAGCCTGCTCTGCTCCAGCTCTCTCAGCCTTTCCACAGAGCAGAGATGCTCCAGCCCCTGCAGCATCTTCATGGCCCTTGGTTGCAATATATCCAGTGTGGCTCCCATACTGGAAAGCCCAGCACTGGAACCAGCACCCCAGGTGTGGCCTCTCCAGTGCTGAGCAGAAGGATCATTCTCTTCAACCTACTGGCAACAGTCCTCCTGATGCAGCTCAGGACACTGTAGGTCTTCCTTGCTTATGGTCAACTTGGTGTACACCAGGACCTTCTCCGCAAAGCTACGTCCCAGCTGGGTGGCCCCAGCCTGTGCTGGTGCCTGGGCTTGTTCTCCAGTCCGGGCAGGACCTTGAATTTCTCCAGGTTGAACTCCAAGAGGTTCCTGCTGGCCCATTTCTCCAGCCTGTTGAGGTCTGCCTGGATGCCAGCACACCCATCAGGTGAACCAGCCACTCCCTCATGTACTTTAGAAGTACAAGCATGGAAAGGCTGGTCCTGGCTGAGCAGGCATCCTACCAGAGATGGCCAGGACGTGCCCACCGTACCCGTGATTTCACTGAGAACACTTGTGCAGTGGTGCAAGTCCATACTCTGCTCTGGTGAGACCCCACCTGCAGTGCTGCCTCCAGTGCTGGGGACACCAACAGCACAAGGACATGGAGCTACTGGAGCCAGTGCAGAGGAGGCCACCAGGATGATGCCAGGGCTGGAGCAGCTCTGCTGTGAGGAGAGGCTGAGAGAGTTGGGGCTGTTTCCCCTGGGAAAATGG
>NW_010311763.1:6305-7188 GCF_000700745.2 Antrostomus carolinensis
GGTGTCCCTGCTGCTGGCAGGGGGGTTGGGACTGGAGGAGCTTTAAGGTCCCTTCCCACTCAAACCAGTCTGGGATTCTATGACCAGTGGGGGTCCTGGCTGTTGGCGAGTTTGGGGACAGCATTTGCCCTCAGCACTGTGCAGAGGTGGACAAGAGCCCCATTTGCACCCGAGGCAGATGCTTTGTGCTGCCCTCACACAGGGTGGCTCAGTGCAAAGGGCACCAGCACAGCAGGGTCCCCTCTGCAAACCGCTCCCTGCACCCCATGAGCGGGGAGCTCAGGGTGTCCCTGTCACCAGAGCTCAGCCCATGAAAGCTGCTCCTGGCAGGGGGTTTTGTCCCTTCTCCTGGCCAGGGCAGCTCCCCTGGACCCAGCTTTGTCCACCCCTGACTGCAGGAACCCAAGGAAAGAGGCTCTTCCCCTTGTTTACCTGCAGAGTAGCCATGAGCACGATGAACAGATGCATCATGGCTGAGTAATTGGCCTCAGGACGCTCCAGTTATTAACCAGAGCTCACCTGCTCATTTTTAATCTCTCCTTTGGGTGAAGTGTCCAAAGCAAACAATAGCAGCAGGGGAGCATGGAGACCTGGGCTGTCCCCAGGCCCCTGCCCAGGCCGGTGGGTTTGTGCAGGATGAGTGTGCACAGGACCAGGACGTGAACAGACTCCAAGGTTGTAGCCCACACGGCTCGTTGCCAGTCCAGCACTGGCTGTGTGGGACCCCAGGCTGGGCACAAGCTCCAGCTCCCACCCATTCTCCTGCCTGTTCACCTCCTCCCTGCACCAGCCCAGAGCCTGCATCATCCCATCCCACCAGAGCCCATGTCCCAGACCACTCCTGAAATAGAATCACAGAGTCATAGTGGTTGGAAAAACACTT
>NW_010311763.1:7497-9198 GCF_000700745.2 Antrostomus carolinensis
AACTGCCCTGGCCACAACTGGAGCCCATTTCCTCTTGTCCTGTCCCTTGGGCCTTGGTTGGACAGACCCACCCCCCCCTCTCTCCACCCTCCTCCAAGGGACTTGCACAGAGCCACAAGGTCTCCCCTCAGCCTCCTTTGCTCCAGCCTCAACAACCCCAGTTCCCTCAGCCGCTCCTGATAAGACTTTCTCCAGGTCCTTCACCAGTTTTGTTGCCCTAGGAAAGTGCATCTCAACCCCAGGTAAATCACGACTCTGCAGCAGCATTTCCTTACACCCCTGTAGTGTTCAAACCTTCTTGGGATCTGCAGCACGAAAGGTCCCTTTTGGAAACACCACCCAAACTCCAGCTCCCAGCAGTGGAGGTGCCACCAGAACAGGTTTTTCTCATTTTACTGTGGCATTTTCAGCCCCCCCAAAAAATGTCCCAGCCTTGGGGTTGGCTTTGGGGGAGGATGACTCTGATTTTTACAGACCTCTGAAAAGTTTGGACTTGGTTGTTGTTTTTTTCCCCATCAGGCAACTGCTCCACGGTCCCATGGGAGCTGCACAGAGTCTGCATCCACCCTGAGCATGGACAGGGCTTGGGGGTCCCCCCTGTACATCCCAACAGAGCACCTGCCTGGCCATAGCTGCCCAAACACACCTCCTGCAAAGGGGGCATCCCACTGAGGGGACAGAGAGGTCCCAAAGCCACCAGTGTCACCGCGCAGGGCTGAGGGGAGCGTTGGAAAGGAGTTAATTAGCAGGGGAGGGGGTTTGGAAAGATGGAGCAGGGTCCTGCAGCCAGGTCTCTCCCCTCGGTGTGGTGACAGAGGGGATGTGGGGATGGTCACCTCACCTCAGTGTCACCAGCCCTGGCTCCAGCCAAGAAACAAAATGCAAAATCCCCAGCGAAGCATCATCGGTTGTAAATCCGCTAATTGGCCCCTCGGCAACGAGCCAGGGGAGGCGGAGGCCACAACAGCCCGGCCACCAGCAATCAATCCTCCCGTGGCCTCGTGCTGTAATTACCATCCAGCTCGTTAGCACTAATTGGACTGCTCCCAGGAAGGAAGCCTGATGGAAAAAAAAATAAACAAAGTTCAATTGTTTTTAACTTTGACTTGATCGAAAGCCCAGGGAGAAGAAAATCAGTCAGAGGCCTGAGACCGAGAGGATCTCATCTTGGAGGGATGCTCCTGCCTCATGTCACTGGCCACACAGCCCAAAGTCTGTGCCCAGGGCAAGGGATGGCACATGAGTCACCTGCCGTGGCTAATCCAGGTGGCCTTCTGCAGGCAGGATGGGGCCAGGTCCCTGGGGTGAGGGGTGACCCCAGCACAGTGAAGCTCCGTCACATCGTACGGTGCCCAGCTCCATGGTGGGGGCTGCTGGAGGGTCCTGAGCCCAGGAATGGCTCTTACCTTAACCAGGAGCCTCTTCCCCCCCTGGGTCACGCTGAGAACCTCGAGTGTGAGGGACCAAGAGAAGTGGTTGTGTGTCCAGAGAAGGGAACGGAGCTGGGGAAGGGTCTGGAGCACAAGTGTGCTGAGTTCCCTTGTGGCTGAGGGAACTGGGGGTGTTGAGCCTGGAGAAAAGGAGGCTGAGGGGAGACCTTGTGGCTCTGTGCAAGTCCCTTGGAGGAGGGTGGAGAGAGGTGGGGGTGGGTCTGTTCTGACCCTTCCCCAGCTCCGTTCCCTTCTCTGGACACGCTCCAGC
>NW_010311763.1:9291-20706 GCF_000700745.2 Antrostomus carolinensis
TGCTGAACACAAGGCAAACACAAATCCTGGGGCTGAGGTCCATCTTTTATCCTAAAAACAAGAGAAAAATAAATACCAAAGCCTCTGGTGTGTTTCCACACGTGAACTGTACACCACAGAATGGAGGAGGGACAGAGGGTTGTCTTTGCCTTGCATGAGAAGTCACCACCTAAGTTCATAAACACGAGCCTGATGTGAAGGCTGATGGTCATGAAAATGTGGGTCCTGCAGCAACTAGACTGGGGACATGGGTTAGTTGGGGACTGGTCAGTGTTGGGTTCATGGTTGGACCTGATGATCTTAAAGGGTTCTTCCATTCCAGGCAATTCTGGGATTCTGTCAGGACCAAAAGGGCAAAGAAGGCATTTTGCTGCTGCAATGGGGACTGTTCTCTACAAGGGTGGTCATCACTCCTGGACCACCGAGCCCAGGTAGGACAGCCTGTCCCATCCCGTCCCGCTGCTGCTCGCAGGGCCGGGCTCTCTGGGAGGAGAGAAAGACATGAAAGTGTCTGAGAACCTCAGGGCGAGCAGGCGGCCAGGCTGCTGGGGACAGGCCTGTGACACCCCTGTGACACCCGGCACGGCAGCAAGTGTGGAGCGTGGGAGGCACCTCCCGGCCAGAAGGCAGCAATGCCACCTCCGTGCACTGCCACCACCTCTTGTCACCCCCGCCACCTCCCTGCACTCCCACCACCTCCTGCCACCTCCCTGTCCTGCCACCACCTCTTGCCACCCCCTGTCACATCCCTGCCACCTCCCTGTCCTGCCGCCACCTCCTGTCACCCTCTGCCACCTCCCTGTCACCCCCTGCCACCTCCCTGCACTTGCCACCACTTCCCTGTCACCTCCCTGGCATCTCCCTGCACTGCCATCACCTCCTGCCACCCACTGCCACCTCCCTGCTACCTCCTGCCACCTTCCTGCACTGTCACCACCCACTGCCACCTCCCTGCCACCCCCTGCCACCTTCCTGCACTGCCACCACCCCCTGCCACCTCGCTGGGAAGCCCATCGCCCGCTCCCCTGGTCCAGGACAGTCCTGAGCCCCACCCTCGCTTGATGCACCCCACAAATTGGGCTGGAACAGACCTTGGGAGGCCACCAGCTCAGTCCCTCTGTGTCTCACCTCACTCTTCTCTGTGCTAAATGCCACCAGCTCCTTCAGCCTTTCCTCCTGGCCACCTTCTCTAGAGCCCTGGTAATTTTTGTCCCTTTCCTGGCTCACATTGTGCACCACTGGTCTTCTCCTGAGATCCCAACCAGACGCTCCATGTGCTGCCAGATCCAGTTCACCGGGTGAACAGGTCCCCCTTATGATGTGATGTCTGACAGCACCTTTCCCAGATTATCTGACTTTGGAGTTCGTTTAACACGACGTACTCACCAGGTGACCACACCAACTGGCATCGATGACCTTCCAGTCTTTACAGCATCACCCTGATGCCACTCTCTTGCCAGGGAGGGAAACCCAGTTAGCCAGGGCTGGTGAAACACCAGCACGTCCCAGCTGCCAGATCACAGAATCACAGAATGTCGGGGATTGGAAGGGACCTCAAAAGATCATCCAGTCCAACCCCCTGCCAGAGCAGGAACCTCAATGAGATCACACAGGAAGGCGTCCCTCACCCAATCCAAATATGAAGAGAAGTCGGACAGTCAGTTCAAAACCCTCACCTACAGCAGATGATCAGACACTTTGGCCCCAAAAGATCTAAAGGTTCTTCTTAAGCTGCCTGTGATGCTGGGACAATGAGTGGCTTCTCCTCAAACACAGCGCTCACCCAACCCCCCCCCTTTTCTCTGCAGCGTCACCAGGAATTTTACCGCGTCCATCACTAGTGACAGTATTTGCTTTGGTTTGTATTAATTTTAGGGACATGGGTTAATTGGGGACTTGTCAGTGTTGGGTTCATGGTTGGACTGGAGGAGCTGAAAGGGCTTTTCCAGTCCAGGCTATTCTGTAATTATAAAATATTTTCACAATGTATTTGCTCTGGGGTTTTATTTTCTCCTCAGTTTTCAGGCTGCAGTCAGGAATCTTTCCTAAAGACTTCGGCTTTGTCTTTCTAATTTTATTAATGTCATAATTAGCATTCAAACTGACTGTTCCCTAACGATCCTTTATGGTGTAATAGATGTTGGGAGGGCACTTATACATCCCCTGCCAAACCTGGATTTGATTTTTGCCCAAGTCATGCTCCTCTGTGACTCATCCAGTAAATCACGGCTGGCTTGAGGAGAATAACTAGAGCTGAATGGTTTGGGTTGGAAGGGACCTTAAAGCTCACCCAGTTCCAACTCCCCTGCCAGCAGCAGGGACACCTTCCACTAGACCAGGTTGCTCAAAATGGGGTAAAACCCACCAAAATTTGACCCAAAGGGGAGGGGGTGTCAGACCAGTTGGCTCTGATAACTCCTGACCATGGGAACAGGCCAGGCTGGACCATGGCAAAGCAGAGGGTGGCCCCGGGACAGCTCAGGAGAAGGAAGATGGTGACCAGACGAGGAATCAGCAGAGGAGCAAGGACCAGGAGACACACTGAGAAGGGACATACCAGCCCCAGGGTGCTCAGGAGTGGACATCCTGGGGCTCATTTGACACTGTCATGAAGGACCTTATCACAGACTGCAGGGGCTAATGAAACCTGCTGACAGCCCAAGGCTGGGAGCCGTCACCCGGGGAGGACAGGGATTTATCACAGAGGACCTGGAGGAGGGAAGTTTCCAGACCTCACACTGACATCCAGATTGCCAACACAATCTCTAACAAAAGCAGAGGAAGAAGCAATTACTGGAAGTCCTTGCTGTGAACAGCCTCCAGGACTCCCAATTAATAACGCTGCCTTGAGCGCCGTGAGTGACTCATGAGCCACGGCGTCCTCGGGCGCTGCCCGCTCATCCCTCACGGAGCAAGGTGTGCTCTGGCAGGAACCGCCGAGAAATCCACCTGTGGCAAAGCCCACGCGCTTCCGAGGAGGAGCAGAGAATCCTGCAGGAAAAACCAGCCCGTTTCTCTGCCAGACCTGGCGGGCAGGAGCTCCATCGTTAGCCTCTGGCTGCGTGTTGGCAGAGCCCCCCAGGAACCGCTCCCTCCCAGTTCATGGGGTGCACCCCAGGCTCTGGGATGTGGCCATGTGCAAGCGGATGTCCCAGGGATTTGAGGTGCCCTGAGGGAGGTGGGTTCGGGTCTAAATCCTAAATCCCGGAGACACATTTCCCATTTTCCATCATTTCTCCTCTTCCTTTGCCTCTGCCCGGCTCTTTTGGTGAGAACATTCACAGAACCACAAAATCACAGTAGTTGGGAAAGACCTTTATGCCCATCAAGTCCAACCATGAACCCAACACTGACCAGTCCCCTATGACTAACCCATGTCCCTCAGCACTGTGTCTACACGACTCTTCAATCCCTCCAGGGATGGGGACTCCACCACTGCCCTGGGCAACCCCTTCCAATGCCTCAGAACCCTTGCAGCAAAGAAATTCTTCCTCACATCCCATCTCAACTGCCCTGGCCACAACTGGAGCCCATTTCCTCTTGGCCTGTCCCTTGGGCCTTGGTTGAACAGACCCACCCCCACCTCTCTCCACCCTCCTCCAAGGGACTTGCACAGAGCCACAAGGTCTCCCCTCAGCCTCCTTTTCTCCAGGCTCAACACCCCCAGTTCCCTCAGCCACAAGGGAACTCAGCACACTTGTGCTCCAGACCCTTCCCCAGCTTCGATTCACCATCTCCTCCCCTATATATTTTCCCCTCCTTCACCTTTTCTGCATATTTTTGCCAGGGATGGCTTTTTGTCCCACTGCCCTTGGTGATAAAGGGCTGTGGTTTCCCTCAAGCAGTTCCTGGTCTGCACCATCACCTCCCGTTTCAGATGGAGCTGCCCCTGCTTGTGTTGGACTCCCCATCCTGGGACACCTGCCTGCTCCTCTCCCAGGGGAAGTCACAACGATGTTCCTCTCCCATCGGGTGTTTTGGTGGGTGCACATGGTTGGTGAGTCAGTTTGTTGATGTTCACAGCCCTGAGCAGATGTCTCAAATGAGCCTTTCTGGGTCAAAGCTGTGGAGAAGCTGCACAGAGACTCGGAGCACGTTCCCCTGCTGAGCTCATGGAACCGACACCACTTGAGTCATGGCTTAAAAACTGGGCTCCCCCAGGACTCCCGTCACTCACAGACACCCCCAAACACCAAGTCTGTCTCTGAGGACATGCACAGCCAGATCAGTGTCACATACCTGCTACTGCCCCGTGGCATCAATCCTATTATCTATGGTATGAGGACCAAAGAGATCAGGGAGCACCTCCTACAACTCCTAAAAAAAAGAGGTTTTGTGTCAATCCCCTTTAAGGCAGCAGCCACAAGCAAGTGGAGACAAGACCTCTCTGTGCAGACACATCACCATGGAAATGGAGCTCTGAAAACCCTCTGTCAGGCAGGAGAAGAGACTTCGATGACATGTGACAAGAGTTAATTACCAGGGCAAGTCAAAGGAAAGGAAAGCATTAAAAAGAGACTGTATCTGCCCAAACCAGGAATTTCCAGTTTCTCTGGACCAGCCACACACCATCAACCCCCAGAATTTCCCCTCCACACTCAAACTGCCTCCCAAGAGCACCCAACAGCCATCGCTGCCCTTGGCACATCAACTCAAGATCATGGATTCGGGGCTGCCAAACCACAGGCTCCCTGCACAGACCACGGGGACAGAGGATACGGTCTGGGGACAAGAGGATACGGTCTGGAATAAGCTCCCTGGAATGTGCCCGACAGATGTGACACAACAGGGTGTCAGAGCCCTGGGACAGGCTGCCCAGAGAGGTTGTGGAGTCTCTATCTCTGGAGATGTTCAAAACCCAACTGGACACTTTCCTGTGCAACCTGCTGTAGGGAACCTGCTTTGGCAGGGGGGTTGGACTGGATGATCTCCTGAGGTCCCTTCCAACCCCACCAGTCTGGGGTTCTGTGATTCTGTAACATCTGGGAACCACGGGCTGGGGATGCTGTGTCTGGTGGCTTTTCTCTGTCCCAGCACTCAGTAACACTCCATGTTGCAACTAAGATACCCTGCCTCTTCCCAACTCTCCCTGCTGGAGATCTTCCCAGTTGACCCAAGCATGTGAGACATCAGCAAGACTCACCTCCTTCTCTTGTGAAGGCCTTTGAAGACCAGGGGCTAATTGGAGGGGGGACTGTATCCTGTTGGTAGGTGTTCTCCTGGGTGGTAGATCCAAGCACCTGATCCTCACACACCCCATCCCAAGTTACTCAATGCACAAGAGTGAGAAGATCCCCAGCAAGTCATGGTGCTCCTTGAAGATGCACAGGAAAAAACTGCTAATTTCCCAGAACCCCAGAATGGTCTGGATTGGAAAAGCCCTTTAAGCTCATCGAGTCCCATCATGAACCCAACACTGTCCAGTCCCAGACTAACCCATGTCCCTCAGCACTGTGTCTACACGACTCTTCAATCCCTCCAGGGATGGGGACTCCACCACTGCCCTGGGCAACCCCTTCCAATGCCTCAGAACCCTTGCAGCAAAGAAATTCTTCCTCACATCCCATCTCAACTGCCCTGGCCACAACTGGAGCCCATTTCCTCTTGGCCTGTCCCTTGGGCCTTGGTTGAACAGACCCACCCCCACCTCTCTCCACCCTCCTCCAAGGGACTTGCACAGAGCCACAAGGTCTCCCCTCAGCCTCCTTTTCTCCAGGCTCAACACCCCCAGTTCCCTCAGCCACAAGGGAACTCAGCACACTTGTGCTCCAGACCCTTCTCCAGTTTAATCACTGGGATGCCACCTGCATCCCAGTCCTGTACACTGGCCTCAGCCTCGCAGCCCAAGCAGCAAAGCTGCCCCCTCCTGCAGCCCCCAGCTGCTGGCAGCTCTCACTACGTACAGAATCCCAGACTGGTTTGGGTGGGAAGGGACCTTTCAAGATCATCCAGTCCAAACCACCTGCAGTGAGCAGGGACATCTTCAACCACATCAGGTTGCTCAGAGCCCTGTCCAACCTGACCTTGAATGTTTCCAGGGATGGGGCTTCTACTACCTCTCTGGGCAACCTGGGCCAGGGTCTCCCCACCCTCAGTGTAAAAAAAATCTCTTCCTTGTATCCCCTGCCTTGTCTTCATCACGTACTGCACTGGCCAGGTGCTCTCACAGGACACACACAACTCACTGAGTGCCAGATGCCCCTTCCACCCACCCACCCTCATCCCTGCCTTTCACAGGGCATTGAACAAGGAGATCAGTCAGCATGACCTGAGATCCCTGTGGGCAGAGCGGAGCCCATTGGGCTCCTTGGGCCTCTGCTCACCACTGCCCATGGAGCCTGAGCTTAGGCTTTAGGAAGAGCTTTCCAGCAGTAGGACAGCCCTTGATCATGGAACCTCATCACCGGGGGATTTCAGATCAGGTCAGATTCATAGAATCACAGAATCAGAGTGTTGTGAGCTGGGAGGGACCCACCAGGATGATGGAGTCCAACTCCTGTCCCTGCACAGGACAAGCCCAACATTCACACCATGTCACTGAGGGCCTTGGCCAAATGCTGCTGGAATCTTGTCAGCCTTGGTGCCATCAGCACCTCCCTGGGGAGCCTGTTCCAGTGCTCCACCACCCTCTGCCTCAAGAACCTTTTCCTCATGGTCAACCTCACCCTCCCCTGCCACATCTTCCTGCCATGTCCTCTGCTCCTGGCATTCGTTGGTGGCCAGAGAGAAGAGATCAGAGTCACATCCATCTGAGATTGCCCGGGGTGAGATGATCCAGCCGTGGGGAGGGGATGGACTGGTGGTTCTCTCCAGGTTCCATCCAGTCCTGTTTTCTGCAAGTCCTGGACTGAAAACTGGTAGGTACCACCCATTCCCTCTCTGTCCTTCACCTTTGGGTGAGAATCCAGCCACGCTCCCAGCAAGATGCTCTCCTCCCACCAGCTTAGACCACTGGACTCAGACTTTGGGATGCACTGGAGGTTGGGGGGGAAACCTTTAATGTCTCTTTGAGATGTTGAAGCAATTCAGACACCTTTTATGTCCATTATTTCATGTTACAGCAGCCAGGGCTTGTGCTGATACTCGCACAGAGCCCAGGAACAACCTGAAGAAAGGACACGGTGCCCACGGCTGCTGCTCCTCCCCCTCTGCCCCCAGCTCTCTAACTTAGTCTCATAAAAGCTCTTCCCAGCCCTCCATCACTTTATTCCTGCCGGGCATCTAAACCTGGGCTGAAATTAACGAGGAGTTTGAGATCTAAACACCTGCGCGGTGTTGCTGGGCTGTGGGGACGAGGATTAGAGGGGAAGCAGAGAGAACGGGGGCTGCAAAATTAATATTAAACAGAAATAGCTGCACAGCAGCATTTTATGCTTGTTACCGAGTTTGACTTCAATGCTGATGGAAAAAAAAACCCATCCCAAGCAATGCAAGAACTCCAGAGAATTAGCATCTTCCCCAGCATCAACACCTCATTTTTTATGGAGCACAAATGAGTTCTGGGCAGAGACAGGGGGAGGCTGCGAGTGCTTCTCTGTATTTGCCAGCTGATATTTCTCAACAGCGTCTACAAAAAAGTGTGGAGGACAGCGAGAGAGTGATACATTAAAAATTGTAATTTTTTAAATAGGAAAAGAGATCGGAAAGAGCCTTGGGGGGAAGGACGAGCTCCTTGTTTTCCTGCTGCATTGCGGCTGCAGAGTTAAGAATCTCGGTTACGCTTTACTGCTGGAAATTAAGAAGCATCAGCTCAACCACACACAGAGGGAAAAAGGAAAGGGAAAAAAATGGGAGCTCTTACAGCTCTGAGAGGCTCAGGGTCAGAGCTCCTCGTCTTCCTGGGCTGAGCCCAAAACAGCTCCAGCCATGGAGTCAAACCAGCCGAGGAACGGGAGGGGATTTCAAGTCACCTTGACAATGGGACAGAGCCCAACAATGGGAAATTCAGCCCAAACCAGTGGAAATTTCCCAACTTCACAGGGAAAACCAGAGGGTGGGTAGTGCCTGGGTCAGCAGCGGGGCGGTGGGGACGGCGCTGGGCCTGGGGCAGAGCACAACCCCGAGGAGCCAGCAACACCACGCCAGGATCTGAAAAACTTGTCCAATTCTGAGGCTCGAGAGCAATCACCCAACTCATGGGGGTTATTGTCCAGCTCGGCTTGATCCTGGGCTGGTCTCAGCCAAGTGTCACCCCTGGGCTTGGGCACTGCAGGCTCAGACAGACAGAAATGGAAAAAATCCACAGGAACCAGATCAACAAGAAATAACGACGTGAAAAGAGGAGACTGGGCTTGTTTTCTCAAACAAACAAGGGGCTGGGAGGGGTCAGCACTCCAGCTGTCAGGAGGTAAAAGGCTTTTCTAAAGAGCAGGGATTTGTTCCTCTCCGTGACTGCCAAAGGATGAGGAGCTCAGTCTGCAGCCTCGATAATTCAATCAGGAACGAGGGGAACTCTTGAGTGACACTAATGAAACACTCGCAGGAAGGAAGCCACGGAGCATCCTTCACCAGAGGCTTTGACAAGGTTAAATGAGCAGCTCTCAGAAATCACCTGGGTCCTGGCTCCGAGCACACAAGTCGTGCCCGCGCCGGCGAGGACGTACCCGGCCATGGGCACGTGGGCACAGGTCACAGCTGCAGAAGCAGCTCAGCACACGCCACTGGCCGCTGGCACCAAACCCATGTACCATGCACGGCTTCTGCACCCTCCGAGAAACACACCACATCCCAAAATCCCACCCAGGAGCTGGGAATCAAACGCTGTGGGACCAACCTCATCTCTTTCTATGATAAGGTTCCCCATGCAGTTGACCAAGGGAAGCCAGGTGATGTCAGGAGGCCACCAGGATGATGCCAGGGCTGGAGCAGCTCTGCTGTGAGGACAGGCTGAGAGAGTTGGGGCTGTTCAGCCTGGAGAAGAGAAAGCTCTATGGAGAGCTTCTAGTGACCTCCCAGTACCTGAAGGGGCTCCAGGAAGGCTGGGGAGGGACTTTGTCCAAGGGCAGGGAGTGAGAGAACAAGGGGTGATGGCTTGAAAGTGTCAGAGGGGAGATGGAGCTGAGATGTGAGGAAGAAATTGTTTGGTGTGAGGGTGGTGAGCCAGTGTCCCAGGTTGGGCAGAGAAGCTGTGGCTGCTCCTCCCTGGAAGTGTTTGTGGCCAGGTTGGATGAGGCTTTGAGCAACCTGGTCTAGTGGAAGGTGTCCCTGCTGCTGGCAGGGGGGTTGGGACTGGATGAGCTTTAAGGTCCCTTCCAACCCAAACCAGTCTGGGATTCTATTCTATGATCTTTTTAGACTTCATTGAAGCCTTCAATACCATCTCTCCCAGTATCCTCCTGGACAAAACGTCCAGCATCCAGCTGAATAAACACATTCTGCCATGGGTGAGGAACTGGCTGATGGTTCAGGCTCAAAGGATTCTAGACAATGGGGTGACATCAGGCTGGTGACTGGTCACTAGCATGATCCATCTTGGGGCTCATGCTCTTTAATATCTTCAACAACTTGGACACTGGACTGGAAGGACTGCTAACAGTCTGCTGATGACACTAAATTGGGAGGAGCTGTGGACACTCTCGAGGGCAGAGAGACCCTGCAGAGAGATCTAGAGAAATGAGAGAGCTGGGCAATCACCGACCAGATGACTACTAACAAGGGCAAACGCTGGATTTTGGGACATGGCAACCCTGGAGATATATACAGACTGGAGAGGCTGGAGAGCAGCCCCGCAGAGAGGGACCTCACTTGGTTTGTTCAGCCTGGAGAAGAGGAGACTGAGAGGAGATCTCCTGGGGGTCTAGAACTTCCTCCCAAGGGGCAGAGGAGGGGCAGGCGCTGATCTCTTCTCTCTGGTCACCAACCAATGCCAGGAGCAGAGGACATGGCAGGAAGATGTGGCAGGGGAGGGTGAGGTTGGCCATGAGGAAAAGGTTCTTCAGGCACCCAGAGGGTGGTGGAGCACTGGAACAGGCTCCCCAGGGAGGTGCTCATGGCACCAAGCCTGACAAGATTCCAGCAGCATTTGGCCAAGGCCCTCAGGGACATGGTGTGAATGTTGGGCTTGTCCTGTGCAGGGACAGGAGTTGGACTCCAGCATCCTTGTGGGCCCCTCCCAACTCACATTCTGTGATTCTATTAAATACACACCTTGGTTGTGCACCAGGAGGGAGGAGAAGCATTAATGAGTTTGCCATGAGTAAAACATCCGCCTTTTGGCTCCAGGTTGTCTTCTAGACACTGAGAGCCTGGGATCAGCCCACCAGTGAAAGTAGGGGAAACAAAATCAACCCAGATGCTTCCTGTGTTCAGGAAGCATCTATGTGCCAGGTCTCCCTGGGACTGAGGGGATGAGGTCCTGTCTCCCAGACACCCACCAGCTTTACCTTCTGCAGCACCAAACCTCCAGCCCATCACCTCTTGCTTCTGAACAGCAGGGACCAGCCGCCAGCAGGGCAGCTCACAAAGTTGTGCTCTGGGACTAGGCAGGAGGACGCTCTAGATGCATCTTGAAAACTGGAAGAGTGAATTTATTAAGCAGTTTTCTAACTCTGGATCATTTCCCCAGGAGGGAGTTAAAGCTCCAGCACGTTGGAGATCCTGTGTTCGGAGCAGCAGAGAAGTAAACAGAGATGTTCAAAGCACCAGGCTTTAGGGAGAAGACCCTGGGAAAGTATCTCCAGTCGGTGTGGTGAAAAAATCTGGGTTAAAAATCTGATTGCTAGAGTCTTTCTGCAGAAAGCAGCTGGAGGGAACACAGAACCATCCCGGAGGAGGAACAGAGGGTGGTGAGGGCAGCAGCCCAGGGTAGGTGTGACTCACACTCACTGCTCTGGCACACACCCTTCTGCACAACCACGGGCCATGGCTGCAGCCTCAAAACCAGCTTCAGCCCGTCCAACCTCCTGCTGTCAGGGAAGGATGGTCGGTTCCCCGCTGCTCTGACCCACCACCTCCCATCTGGTGGCACGAGCACCTGCAGGTGGCACAGTCCACAGCAATAAAAGTGATTCCTTCTCGGCCTGACAAGAAGCACAGCAGGATGACAGCGATGGCAGCGCAGACGGTGGCTGGATGTCCCTCTGACATCAGCAGAACCCAAACCTGCACCCTCCTGAACTTAAACTGAGTAAGTCCCAGTGATAAAGCTCCTGGAGAAGTTTCTCACCAAGAAAGGTCTGCACAGGCCTGGACTTTGTTAAAGCAAGAGCTCATGGGGAGCCACCCCAGACCCAACAGCACAGAGGAGCACCCATCCTGTCCGTGCTCACAGGACAGGCTCAGCACCCAGAGCACCCCCAGTACATCAGAGGTGCTGCCACTGTGGGCAGCTGGACACTTCCAGAAATTACCAGAGAATCCCAGACAGGTTTGGGTTGGAAGGGACCTTAAAGCTCCACCAGTCCCAACCCCCCTGCC
>NW_010311763.1:20778-22412 GCF_000700745.2 Antrostomus carolinensis
GGAGGGGCCAGCCACAGCTTCTCTGCCCAACCTGGGACACTGGCTCACCACCCTCTGGGTGAAAAATTTCCGCTTAATATCTCACCTAAATCTCCCCTCTCTTAGTTTAAGACGATCCAGTTCCAACCCCCCTGCTGTGGAGTGTTGCCAACCACCAGATCAGGCTGCCCAGGGCCCCATCCAACCTGGCCTTGAATACCTCCAGGGATGGGGCATCCACAGCTTCTCTGGGCAACTTGTTCCAGTGCAACCAGCAGCTGGACGTCCCTCTTACATCAGCACAACCCAAACCTGCACCCCTAAGTCCCAGCAGCAAAGCTCCTGGAGGAGTTTCTCACCAAGAAAGGTCTGCACAGGCCTGGACTTTGCTAAATGAAGAGCTCACAGGAGCCACCCCAGACCCAACAGCACAGAGAAGCGTGAGCATTTACAGCCTTTTTATTTTTCCCCTCCCTCTCTGCAGCCCGCAGCTATTTCCTAGAGAGCAGCAGCACCTTGCTGTTAAGTGGAGAGATGTTCAAGGAGGAAACAGTCTGTTCAGCATCATGTTAGCCCAACCACAGCAGAGGCAACAGAAACCTGCTGCAGAAAGGAGCAGAACTGAGCCCAGTCAGGCAGGGACAGAGCCAGGACCACCCTGGACAGTGGTGGTAGTTGGGGGTTAAGGAAACAGTGACAGGAATATCTGGTTGGTCATTAAGGAAACAAGTGTTGGAAAAGTCCAGGCAGCAGGACACAGGCAAAGGCCAGGCAAGCAGTAGCTAGGGCAGGAGTTCAGGACAAATAGGACATGGAGCTACTGGAGCCAGTGCAGAGGCCACCAGGATGATGCGAGGGCTGGAGCAGCTCTGCTGTGAGGACAGGCTGAGAGAGTTGGGGCTGTTCAGCCTGGAGAAGAGAAGGCTCCGGGGAGACCTTCTAGTGGCCTCCCAGTACCTGAAGGGGCTCCAGGAAGGGTGGGGAGGGACTTTGGCCAAGGGCAGGGAGTGAGAGAACAAGGGGTGATGGCTTGAAAGTGTCAGAGGGGAGATGGAGCTGAGATGTGAGGAAGAAATTGTTTGGTGTGAGGGTGGTGAGCCAGTGTCCCAGGTTGGGCAGAGAAGCTGTGGCTGCTCCTCCCTGGAAGTGTTTGTGGCCAGGTTGGATGAGGCTTTGAGCAACCTGGTCTAGTGGAAGGTGTCCCTGCTGCTGGCAGGGGGGTTGGGACTGGAGGAGCTTTAAGGTCCCTTCCCACTCAAACCAGTCTGGGATTCTGTGACTGTGTACAAGAGCGAGATGGTGGCTCCCAAGGCCTCCCCCAAAGGCAGCATCAGCATTCAGCACAACTCTCATCCCCCTCTCCAGCCCCTCTCCAACCACCTCTCCTCTCCAGCGAGCAGGAAGCGTGAGCCCCCTTTGCTCTCCCCCCAGGAGACCACACCAGGCAGAAGTGCCCATTCAACACCTCTCACCTCAGAGAGGGGCAGCAGCAAAAGCCAAGTGCAGAACAGGGAGAGCCCGGACTGTCAGGTCTTGGGGGAGCTGCTCCTGTTTACACAGGGATTCGTTAACGGTGCGTTATCCAGTTACACCCAACCCCAAAAACTCTCCTCCTGATGCTCAAGCAAAGGCTCGTTTGATGGAGTGACAGCTTC
>NW_010311763.1:22511-27429 GCF_000700745.2 Antrostomus carolinensis
TCCTTGTCTGCAGGAGGCCCCACACTGGTCCAGTCAGCAGCCACAGCCTGGACAACCCAGCCCATGCTCCACCTCGAGACAGCAAAGGGTCAGCACCAGATGGGTGGGAG
Organism: Antrostomus carolinensis; assembly: GCF_000700745.2. Lineage (NCBI taxonomy): Eukaryota > Metazoa > Chordata > Aves > Caprimulgiformes > Caprimulgidae > Antrostomus > Antrostomus carolinensis. Next base: position 22,622 of record NW_010311763.1, read on the forward strand.
CAGCAGCAAAGGACCTCTTCATCCCTCCCACTGAAGTTCTCCAGCAAACAAGTGAGAACAGATGGGCACCAGCATCTTCAGAACTTCACCAAACCCACCTATTCCAGTCCAAACAGCAGCTCCTCAGCTAAGTGAGAACAGACAGGCACCAGCATCTTCAGAACTTCACCAAACCCACCTGTTCCAGTCCAAACAGCAGCTCCTCAGCTGGTTTTTGCCTCTAGCCCACATCGTACCTGTTGACAGCCTAATACATGATTTTTCATGATGAGGTGAGGTCAGAAAGTTCTGTAAGAGGGATTTTGCTTCCCCCTCAGCCCTGCTCCAACTTCCAAACTTTCCAACACGCTCAGAAGAGGATTTCTGTAGTGAAAAGGCTCTGTCCCCTCAGAATCTCTCTCATGAAATTTCTTGGGTGGCACAGCTGCCAGGAGTGGAGATTAGACCCAACAGTCTCCCCTTGGAAGCAAAGAGAGACACTTCCCAAGGTATTTGCAGTGGTGCCTTGTAAGAGAAATCAGAAGAAGAAATAGGGCAAGTGTTGGACTAAAAAAGACATGACAGTTCAAGTTTTCCCACTAGCACAGTCCCAGATCTGCCCTGTGAACTCAGGACACCTCCTCTGCACCACGAAACACAGACTGGGCATCACTTCAGCCCCTTCCTTGTGTTTACATGAATCATGGAATCCCAGACTGGTTTGGTTTGGAAGGGACCTTAAAGCTCCTCCAGTCCCAACCCCCCTGCCAGCAGCAGGGACACCTTCCACTAGACCAGGTTGCTCAAAGCCTCATCCAACCTGGCCTTCAACACTTCCAAACCTTCAGAACAACACCAAGAAGCAGACACCTTGCCCAGTTAAGCACGGTTGCCCCAGTAAATACAGGGTTCTCATGTATTTCTCACATCAAATACACGCCTCATTTTACACAAGAGCCTTCAGACCCTTCTCTGGAAGGAGCTGCGTGCAGGAGGTGCAGGGCTCACAAACCAGACCCCAGCCTCCAGCTGCTACGACTCCCTTTTAATCAAAAAACAAGCGTTCCCAAGATACCACTGCTCATTCCTTTGACATTCCACATTTATTGAGTTTGGCTGGATTAAAGGGTTAGTTGTATGGTACATGAATTCAATAAATATTTAAGAACTGGATGATGAAGCCCCATCGCATTAGAGCAGGGAGTTAAGTACATGGGTAAGTAAAAATTTATTATTTTTAAAAGATCAGATAACTAGCTGGGGTGGATAAATGCAACTCTTGAAAAAAAGATGGTGTGTGCACTTCAGAAGGCTTTTGGGCCAAGGACAGCAGGGAAGCCCATCACCACCAAACTGACTGATAAGTTAATACAGTTTTTAAGACAGAATAAAATATCCTGCAGCAGTTCTGCCATTTCCTGGTCTGAAATGAAAAGGAACATTTCCCAAGCGCAACACTCCGCCCTGTCAGGCTGGATGGAGAAGGTAACTCCTCAGGTAGCACCACACCTACCACCAGCCTGTTCCTTTAAAAAGCTTTTTGGAAAGGGAAGGGGGACAAGGAGAGTGAGAAATGGTGGGAGAAGGGTCTCACTGGCAGATGTGTGCACACTCCAGCTCTCCAGGGTTAACAGAAACCGCTCCTCAGCCGTGACAGACAGGATGGCAGGTGTGCAGCACGCCCAGCCTAGGGATGTTCTCCTGCTGTCCTATCACAGCGAAGGAAAAGCTATCAGTCAGCTCTGCTTCCTTCTCTGAAGACAAGAGTAACAGTCTTTAGTAAATGAAAAAACCTGCCTGAAGTCCCCAGGACAGATCTGAAGGTCTGTGGCACTAGCACTTGCCCTGTCTGCTCAAGAGAAGTCCTGCCTATGGGGTTCAATGTAAGACCATGCAGGAGCACTTAAGTTTTGAGGAAGCCCAGCTACTAAAGCAACATACAAACTCCTTACGCACCCTACCCATCCCTGTGCACCCCCTGCAGCTGGGTGGGGAAGCTACAAATACCCTACTGTCACCACCCCTCCTGCCACAGCTCCAGCAAGCCTCCACATCCTGGAGTTACACCAGATGCTTCCATCTCAGAAGGACTCCAGCCAGGTGGAATGGCTTTGCTGGCACTGCAGGGCAAATCCCTTAGGAGCCACACATCAGACACTCATCCCGGTTCTCCAAGGAGCAGACCATGGCTGCTTTATTCCTCTCCTTCTCTTCCTCTTCCTTGGAGGCCTTCTCCCGCTCTCTGAGTTTCTCCTTGTTCAGGGTGAACTGGATGGGGTTAGCAGCTGGTTTTGTCCGGAGATAGTACATGCCAGTCTTCAGACCCTGTGGAGTGAAAACAGGAGCCTAAGAGCTGGAATCAGGTGGAGGCCAGGTGAGCAATGCAGCCAAAGGGAACTGCTGAGGCCGACCATCCTGCTGTGCTGCCCTCACAGTGGTGTCTAGGAGTCAGGATTAACGGGAGCAATGCAACAAGCTTTATTGCTCAGGGGAGATATTCCACCAGTAAGACTGGATTCTTGGAAGGAAACAACTGTTTACCCTTCTAAGAATCAGCAAAGACCAACTTTTCATGCAGGAATTTATCAGCCCCCCAGTTGCTATCTGTCCTGAGCAGCCCCCACCCCTCCCAGGTACCTGCTTCCACCCATAGAAGTGCATGCTGGTGAGTTTGCCATAGTTGGGTTCCGCGATGTGGATGTTGAGAGACTGGCTCTGATCGATGAAAGCTCCTCTGTCTGCTGCCATCTTGAGGACAGTTTTCTGGGAGATCTCCCACACTGTCTTGTAAAGCTGCTTCAAGTCATCAGGAATCTCAGGTATGTTCTAAAAGGAAGGGGAAAAGTTTTCCAACGCCAAGAGTTTTCCAACGCCAAGAGTTTTCCAACTCAGTCTAACCAGCGACTGCCCAAATATTCGTATTTATAAAATCAATTTCTTCACCAATTTTGAGACTTGTGTGATCCTGACTAGAACTAAGGCTTGTTGCAGCTGAATTCTATCACTGAATCCAAGCATTCTGTATGGGAAAGCACCCAACCATAAAGAAACTTTACTCACTGAAAGAGGGCAGCTTATTGTGGGGAATTTGAGAGAAAAGGCTCTTTGTGTTTAACTGGCCATTACTGTTTTGTCTTAAATCACAGAATTGCCTAGACTGGAAAAAAACCTCTAAGATCATTGAGTCCAAATAGTTGGGAGGTCTCACAAAAACCAATCCAGCAGTTAGTACCCGCCCACAAATTCATGACAAGTGGGGTGCACTCCATTAATGTGGGTGACTCCGAGCACAACAGTCACAGCAGCATTTCCAACTCCACCACATCAATGATTCATCCCACACAGACGCTTCTCCATGGAACTTCTGGATCAGGATGTCCCATACCCAGCTCCTGTCTCAAGCCTACTCCCTGCTATCAATTACCCCTTTAGAATCTTTATCATAAATGGGAACCCAAACACTTGCAGAAGCAGCGCAGCCTGACTCAGTGTTTGCTCTGGCAATACTCAGCAGCACCTTCCCACTGGGCTGCTCCATGCCATGGGTGGGCTCCACTAATTGTCACTGCACTGAGCTCAGACACATCCCTCACATTTCTAACGGAGATGCTGCACACTACAGCTCTTCCTCCCCAGGTCAGCTGTGTCACTCATCTACAGGAGACCTGAAGAGCACTGGGGAGCAAGTCAGCCCCCCGGCCATCCAGCCAGCACTTCCCAGACTAGTAGGAACCCCTGCACTATTCTCCCTGGGCTTTCACACAGAGTCACAGAACTGCCTGGATTGGAAAAGCCCTTTCAGATCATCGAGTCCAACCATGAACCCAACACTGACAAGTCCCCTGTGACTAACCTATGTCCCTCAGCACTGTGTCTACACGACTCTTCAATCCCTCCAGGGATGGGGACTCCACCACTGCCCTGGGCAACCCCTTCCAATGCCTCAGAACCCTTGCAGCAAAGAAATTCTTCCTCACATCCCATCTCAACTGCCCTGGCCACAACTGGAGCCCATTTCCTCTTGTCCTGTCCCTTGGGCCTTGGTTGAACAGACCCACCCCCACCTCTCTCCACCCTCCTCCAAGGGACTTGCACAGAGCCACAAGGTCTCCCCTCAGCCTCCTTTTCTCCAGGCTCAACACCCCCAGTTCCCTCAGCCACAAGGGAACTCAGCACACTTGTGCTCCAGACCCTTCCCCAGCTCCGTTCCCTTCTCTGGACACGCTCCAGCACCTCCATGTCCTTCTTGGACTCAGGGGCCCAACACTGAACCCAAACCCGAACACGTACCTGGATAGAGCCGTTGTGGGCAATGATTTGGTTTTTCATCTCCTCATTCCACAGGCCTCTCTCTGTGAGATCTTTCAACAAGTGTGGATTCACAACCTGTAAGGGGCAAAGGCCAGAGAGTGAAAGCACTGTGTATTCTGCTAAACCAAACGCCCTGCCTGATGGCACAGGTACAGCTTCCTGCAGGAGGCAAATCCACCCAACGTGCACAGGATTCTAATGTACAGACCTTGTACAGTACCAACAAACTTGAACTCTTGGGTCAGCACTGAGGTGTGTATATTTTTCTGCATGCAGACAGCCAGACTAGGCACAAGGTTCAAACAACAGGGTAACAAACATGGGACACTGCTGGTCATGGCAGCACACAGGCCATCTGCAACCCCTGGCTGACACCAGCCGGGGGCTACACTCATAGGACAGGGAGGGGAGAAGTTACTGGACATCACAAATGTGAAAGTGGGGGTGTATGGAACTCCCCTGCACAAGGAACGCTGAAAGATGTGCGTTGGGAGTGGTGGTGAATGAGAAGCTGAACG
>NW_010311764.1:0-3972 GCF_000700745.2 Antrostomus carolinensis
ACCCAAACCATTCTGTGATTCTATAATGGAGTCACCTTTCATTCTAACAGTGTCCCCAGCTGCCAAGTATCATCTCTACAAAAAAGCTGACGAAGTAAAAGAGATCATAGATGGGAGGAAGACGTGCGATTACAGCTTCTGTGATATGATACACTCAGCCTTGAAGAGCAAGGAAAAGAGAGGTCAATGAAACCTAAGAAAGACAGGGCAGCAACGGTGACGGCTCCATGATTACTCCATCTGCACACAGTTATTAGAATCATAGAATCATTTCCACTTGGAGTTGAAGCAGAGAACGCAGGGCAACCTCTCTGGGGAAGCAAACAGAAGTGATCTGCTCAGGTGTGAGATGGGAACCGCATAGGTCTTGTCCTGAAAAAGGGATAGACTGAGCCTGTCCTTCCTGTGCCATACCCAGCTGCCTTCTTCCTTTTCATTCAGGATAAAGACCGTTAATAATATAAGCCACAGGACCATGAGAAGGAAAGAGCACTGGAATTGTGTTTTATGGTTTGTTTTCGACCCTCAGTCCTGTTTCCTGGAGCCTTGATAAATGAATGTCTTCTTATCTGATGGTTCAGTTTATCTGGTGTTGGAAGGAACAAGGTGAATCAGGATAAAGTCTGCAGTTTGGGAGTGCATTGATCCGACCTGCAGGTCACCACTGGAGACAGGGCTCTCTGGAGATGCCAGGTACGAGAGGACATTTCTGGCACAGCGCAGGGCAGGAGCCCACAGTGCCAGGTTGCCAAGGGTCAGCGGCTCATGTTCCCAGCTGACAGATTTTCAGGAGAGGTTCCTTCTGCTCGGCATAAAATCCAGCCCCATCTTCTGTACCGCCTGACAGGTCTCAAGCCCTCTTGCAGTGATGGCAAGTCTGTGGCTGCAGTTATATTCATACGGGCTATGCTGAGCACATTCATACAGGAAGGTGCTGGGATGACCAGTGATTTGGGCTGGGAAACAGCTGGGCAAACTGGTTTAGCTGAGGTCTGGGTCCCGTGGTAACAGCACAGAGCTGGGACTCTGGCTGCACCGTAGAGCAAGGAGTCCATTAACTTGTCCGATATTTTCTTGCGTGTGCACAAATTGCATGTTTGGGAAAAGGAGTTCCTCTATTTCCTTCTGCAGCACATGAAAAATGTATTTTTTTCATTATTCTGTGATTTTGCTGCTTGGACTCAAAATTCCTGCTTGATGTTTGTGGTTGATTGTGCTGTAAATCCACTATGCCGAGAGAGTAAGTGCTCATTCCTTGTTCCCTGATCCCATACAAGCCGGGATGCTATGGGCACAGCCTTCACTTCCCCAGGCTGAGCAGCCAGGCCTGCTTTGCTCCTTCCTTCTGTGGAAACCACTCCTGCCCCAAACAGCTCTGGGGCCCCACACATGCTGTTTCTGATTCTGACCCTTTTGTGATGGGAGAAACAAAACTGTGAGCAATAACTGAGAAGAGGTTTCACCCAAGATTTATACAACAGCAGGGTGTGTGGGGGGGGTGTTTTGTTCTTTGTTTCTTTCTCGATAATCTCTGATGTTTCCTTCACTTTTTTCTTGGCAAGCAGTGAGTTGACATCACCATGACTCTCTTATCTCTTCAGTGAGTTGCATTAGCTAATTTAAGTCCCCTCTCGTGCCGTGCATACTTGATTACACCACCTGTGCACCACTTTGCATCTACCAACATGGATAGCAATCTGCTGCTGATGTGCCTGGTCAGTGAGCAACCTGGTCTAGTGGAAGGTGTCCCTGCTGCTGGCAGGGGGGTTGGAACTGGATGATCTTTCAGGTCCCTTCCAACCCAAACCATTCTATGATTCTATTATTATTGCCTCCTTGAACTCTTCAAGGCAGCTTCAGTCCTTTACTGCCTTAAATCAGTGTCGCAGCTAATTCTCTCCCATCACTACTCATGTGCTTTTTCAGACAATTTATGGAGATACTGAAAAGTACGAGCGCTAAAAATCACAAGCCCTAGTGCTGCTCCCAAGGAAGGCATCTCTGGTACCTCCTTGCCCCTTGAAAACTGACCTGCCATCCTACCTTCCATTGCCTGTCTGCTCAACCATGGTGACCGGCAGCTTATATCGAGAGATGGACTAAGGACATTTGGTGCAGGACCTTTTTCAGAGCTTTTTGGGATCCAGGAACACCATGTACATACACTGAGCTGCACCCACATGCTTCCCACCGCCTCTGAGGAGCAGCAGAAAGGCAAGACTTCTGCCTGTAGCAGAGTTGTGTCATCCTCTAGCTCAACTGAAAGAAATGCTTTTTTTAACTGTAGGTCACTAAGAAAAGGGGACATCCACCACCAATGGCTGAGGAGAGGGGACATCCACTGCTGAGAGGTCACAGAACCATAGAATGGTTTGGGTTGGAAGGGACCTTTAAAGCTCATCTAGTCCAGCCTCCCTGCAGTAAGAGGGGACATCTTCTACTAGATCATGTTGCTTACAGACCCATCCAACCTGGCCTTGACTATTTCCAGGGATGGGGCTTCTACCACCTCTCTGGGCAACCTGTGCCAGTGTTTCACCGCCCTCATTGTAAAAAATTTCTTCCTTGTATCTAGCTGACTCTCCCCTCTTTCAGTTTAAAGCCATTGCCCCTTGTCCTATTGCTACAGGCCCTATTAAAACATCTGCCCCCATCTTTCTTACAGGCCCCCTTCAAGTATTGAAAGGCTGCAATAAGGTCTCCCTGGAGCCTTCTCTTCTCCAGGGTGAACAACCACAATTCTCTCAGGCTTTCTTTATAGCAGAGGTGTTTCATCTCTCTGATCATTTTTGTGGCCTTCTCTGGACTCAATTCAACAGGTCCATGTCTTTCCTGTGCTGAGGACTCCAGAGCTGGATGCAGTACTGCAGGTGGGGTCTCACTAGGGCATAGTAGAGGAGCAGAATCACCTCCCTCAACCTTCTCTTGATGCAGCCCAGGATACAGTTGGCCTTCTGGGCTGCAAGAGCACATTGCTGGCTCGTGTCTGGGTTTTCAACCACCAGTACCCCCAAGTCCTTCTCTGCAGGACTGCTTTCAATGCCTTCATCCCCCAGCCTGTATTGATACTGGGAATTGCCCCCACCTAGATGCAGAACCTTGCACTTGGCCCTCTTGAACCTCATGAGGTTCACATGGGGCCACTTCTCAAGTTTTTTGAGGTCCCTCTGGATGGCATCCCATCCCTCCCACCTAGATGCAGAACCTTGCACTTGGCCCTCTTGAACCTCATGAGGTTCACATGGGGCCACTTCTCAAGTTTTTTGAGGTCCCTCTGGATGGCATCCCATCCCTCAGGCACATCAACCACACCACTCAGCTTGGTGTTGTCTACAACTTGCTGAGAGTGCACTCGATCCCACCGCCTGCATCATTCATGAAAAGATATTAAATACTACTAACCCCAATACAGACCCCTGAGGGACACCATTCATCACTGATCTCCATCTGGGCATTGAGCCATTGACCACTACCCTTTGGATACAACCATCCAATCCATTCCTCATCCACCGAACAGTCCACCCATCAAATCCAGGTCTCTCCCCATTGTTGAGGAGAGGGACACTCATGGCTGAGGGATCCCAGTGTCAACACTGAGGAAAGGGAAAACCCATGGCTGATGGGTTCCTCACTTACTGCTGAGGAGAGGGACACTCATGGCTGAGTGGTCCTAACACAGCAGAGAGGGGACACCCACTGCTGAGGGGTCCTGCACCCACTGCTGAGGAGATGGGACTCCATGGCTGAGGGGTCCCTCACCTGCCACTGAGTAGAGGAAACACCCATGGCTGAGGGGTCCAAACCCCAACACTGAGTAGAGGGGACATGCACCACTGAGGGGTCCCAAGCCCAAGACAGAGTAGAGGGGACACCCATGGCTGAGGGGTCCCAAGCCCAACACAGAGGAGAGGGGACACCCATGGCTCAGGCGTCCCAACCCCAACAGAGAGGAGAGTGACACCCACCACTGCG
>NW_010311765.1:0-2360 GCF_000700745.2 Antrostomus carolinensis
TATTATATATAATTATGTTTTTATATACTTTCTATATAAATTACATATATAATTTATATATATTAGAGCTACTCATTACTTTTTTCTTTTTTTTTTCCCTCTAAGGTCTGTTCAGCAGCCTTATTGCAGGGTCAGCAGGGCACAGAATTCTGCCTTTAAGCCTGGAAATTGCAATGAGTGCAATTACATCTTGAAAGACTGGAAAAATGAAAAGAAACTAGGATCTCCTGCAGGAATACAGGAGGTAATACACATTAACATGCTCTGGCCAGAATCTACATGTGCAGCAAAGCTCTTAGAAATAACTCAAACTGAGGCCTCTTTTGGAAAAGTTACTTTAAGAACATTCACACTTCCTCTGTTAGGAGACTGAGACCTATATACAGTGATGCAAAATAGGCTCATCCAGAGGACAAATGTAAGAGGTCATTTTTTTTTACTCTATATTGCTCGCTAGAAGAATCCAGTAGCTTGATAGGAAGCCTAGACTGACCGTCCTCCTAATCTGGGCAGTACAATTGGCCTTAAGAAGCTGCTAGAGGTGTTTAGTCTATTTTGGTAGAACTGGTCATTGAAATCATTTCAGTTTGATCTTAAACTAGCTAATGAAGATGTAATTTGAACTAAGTCTGCTCTCCCCCTCAGGGGTCTACCAGATACATTACCTCTTCCTTCTTTAAGGAGCCTCATAGATTTGCTCCCTCAAAGCTTCCATATTCTGAGTGTCCACCAGTAGGAGGGTGTTGTTAGGTTGACAGCATACCTTTTAACACCCTTTCAAGGGACAAAGGGACAGAGAGAGAAAATCCTTACCAGGATGAGTGCCCAGCAATTCTAACTTCCTATCTCATGCTTAAGAAAACAGAGCTCTTTCTGAAGCAGTACTTCCACATTTTGGGGGTTTTGCAGTGCTGTCAATCATTGAGACTTTGTACACTCCACTACATATACTCACTAACAAATGCATAACTGGCAATGTGGCAAAGACACCATACTTTTGCAGTTTAGCACCAAACTACTTATTTATGACCACGGGGCTCTAGACTTACATTGGGAGCCACTGCCGTAGAGCATCTTCTCACCACCAAGTAAGCACGGGAACATCTGTTCGCTGCTCCTTCATTACAGCAAGATCCCTATTCACCCTCCCTCTCTCATGCGCCACCACGAAGTTACACGTGCTGGCTTGACATGTACAACCTCTGCTGGCCTCTTGGAGAATGACTGTAGGTGGACATGGTCAGAACCTCAGCCAGTCCAGTGAGTGGGATCAGCTGGAGAATAGAGTCACTCCAGGAAGAACCAGAACAGCTCTTAAGCTCCAGCCCCCAAAACTGGGCATTTTTAGTGTTGACAAATAACAGCACTAGAACAAGAGGCAAGAAGATGGAAGTGGATTTTACATTAAGGAGCTGATGGTCCTTTTTTCCTTTTTTTTTTTTTCATATGCATGGTGACTAACCTATGGACTCCTGGAAGAACAAATCAACAAATCTTACTGTGAAGAGGAAAAGTCAGTGGTGCTAATTAGCAACAAAGTAGTTTAATTGAACAAAAATGCTAGGAGAATCTCTGCATATGCTGATCCTGGAGGGCAGAGTTACAGCCTTTAAATTCTAAGCCAATAAATGTATTAACTAAGAAAGAACTCTCACAGAAATTGTGATAAAATTGATTAATTTATGAAACTTTTTTCCACAAAATGCAACTGAGATTACAATGTTAGTAAGATTTAAGAAACAGAAATTAGGCTACAGAAAAACTTCCACTGGGGTTAAAAAGAAAACTTACCTGTCAAGAGGTTGTTTTGTATCAATTACCAAAAAAATTCTTTCACATTCTACTGAAGTAGCAGAGATATTTTTAGACTAGATAAAATACTGATTTTATACACTCCAATATTATTCTGGTAAATAATACATCAATATCTGTGTTCCTGACTATAGTCCAAGAATGAAAAACATGTTGTTTTGCCATTTTGTAAAACATACTCATTTTTTGTTTTTATGAGATAAAACATGCTTATCAGCCCGATAGCAATCTTGACAGTAGAACCAAGTCTATGAGTGCACTCTGAATCACCATAACATTTCTATTTACTGCTTTTCAAAATGATCATTAATTATCTTTTTTTTTTTTTCCCACTATCACCTAGTTTACTCAACTTCAAATGTTAAGTATGACAGCATTATAAATGGATTAAGATGCTATCTGGTTTTTGCTATGATTTCTGTTTGCCTGTATTTTCACTCAGGAATAATATTCTGCGAGTTGTTGCAAAGATACTTTTCAACAATGCGTCCGTTCATGTCACAGCAAAAAAATATAGGGGAAATTATATTCCTCATTCAACTGCTGAA
>NW_010311765.1:2386-7469 GCF_000700745.2 Antrostomus carolinensis
AGGAAATACTCCATACTTTGAGTTCGCTTTTTTAACTGAATGCATAGACTAAAAATACATAATAATATAAATACTGTGTATAAATACATAATAAACCCCAACTGTTCAAAAATACTGCTTTTCTGACTCACATGACTTATGATTTTGATGCACGTGCAAAGTGAGTTTAAATTAATATGCAAGCCCTGATCCAAAACCTCTTTTAAGAAAACAAGTTGTTTTAAAAGCACAGCATTAGGGGCTTTACTGAAAGCCAGGGACACATACTGAATGTGATATACAACTCTACTTCAACTATACACATTTAATAAAAGGTAAGACATATGGCTAGGGATAAAGGGAAAACACCACAGAACTAGATAGATTCTTGAAGTCCTACACGCTTCATACCAAACTTAGTTAGAATGCTGTTACTAAACATAAAAAATTAATGCAAAAGGCCTTTAAAGATTTGGACAGCAATATAAGTACTCTTGGGAACTTTACTATTTTCAGACTTTTTCTGATTGTGCACAGTAGAAGAATTGTATTGTGCTGGCAACAGATTAACAGGAAAGAACTAGATGGGAAGTTACTGCTCCTTGCTCTGTTTACTTGAAATCACTTCCAAAAATAGCTTCTAGAAATGCTTCCTTATGCAAAAGTATTTATTTTACAAGCTCAGCACACTGTCTGGATGATTATGTAACAATCATCCACATAACTTATAATGTCTCATGAATGCAGTGCTCTGCCTAACAGGTGAACTGCTACCACAAAAACTGCTGGGGATTTTTTTCTGTTCTATTCAAACGAACTGAACACAGTGAGGGGAAAAAAATGAAAACATCAAAAATCATGTATTTTAATAGTTCAGATGAAGGAAAGGACATTTGCCCTGTCCAGGTTTCAGAATCACAGACTGGTTAAGACTGGAAGGGACCTCTGGAGGTCATCTGGTCCAACTCTCCTGCTCAAGCAGGGCCACCTAGAGCTCATTGCCCAGTATCATGTCCAGACAGTTTTGGAGTATCTCCTCGGAGGGAGACTCCACAACCTTCCTGAGCAACCCAGTCCAGTGCTCAGTCACCTTCACAGTAAAAAAGTGTTTCCTGATGTTCAGAGGGAACCTCCTGTGTTTCAGGTTGCACCTATTGCCTCTGGTCCTGGCACTGGGTACCACTGAAAAGAGCCTGGCTCCATCTTCTTTCCACTCTCCCTTCAGGTATTTATAGACATTGATAAGTTTCCCCAGAGCCTTCTCTTCAGCAGGTTAAACAGTCCCAGGTCTCTCAGCCTTTCCTCATATGAAAGATGCTCCAGTGCCCTAATCATCCTCGTGGCCCTTTGTTGGACTCTCTCCATGTCTCTCGTGTACTGGGGAGCCCAGAACTGCACACGGTACTCCAGGTGTGGCCTCACCAGTGCTGAGTAGAGGGAAGGATTGTCTCCCTCAACCTGCTGGCAATACTTTGCCTAATGCATCCCAGGATACCACTGTCCTTCTCTGCTGCAAGGCCCCAGTACTGGCTCATGTTCAACTTGGTGTCCATGTCACTTATGTGCCTGGAAATGGTCTCCAGGATTAGCTGCTCCATCACCTTCCCAGGGACTGAGGTGAGGCTGACTGGCCTGTAGTTCCCTGGGTCTTCCTCCTTAAGATTGCTCATAGAATATATAGATACAATACAAAAAATGGCTACAGAGTATATGAATTAAAACACTTTTCCTCTCTGCTGCAGTTACGTCTTCCTGAACCCAAGACTTGTTAAAAACAGCATAAATTGTTAATGGTGATGAGAACTCTCTTTTTCACTAGAAAGTCACAAGATTTGAAATACATTTACTAACAGAATCAGACTGGGAAAAATCTGTATCAGAAGTGCAACAGATTCAGAGAAAGAGGAAAACAGCAGGTCTTAAACCTTATTTTTCCAAGTCAAAAGTATATTCTTCTCACCTTTGTATTGCTATCCATACTATGAATAAATCAGTTACCCCTCATAATGGTTTCTAAGGTTCAGACACTGTCAGCTCACCAATGCTATAGATTTCTTACACATCTATGGTGACTAAGACTGACTTTAACTTATTCATAGCAGCTGCTTCAAAGGAAAAACATACTCAATCTCCACATTACTTGGCAAGTCCTGGATTCTATTTTCAGTTCTAACAATGCCTTTTGTGTGACAGCAGTCAAGCTGCATTATTCCATGGATCAGCATCCTGACCTATAAAATAGGGTTTTTTCTTTCTAAAGGTAAAGCAATAAGAGAAAATACAATATAGTTCCAAATATATATATTTTAACATTTAACTGTACTAATCATGCTTAATAACCCTATGCTTAATTTTCCAAAATATATTTCAAATTTTATAAAACACATTCCAAAGTACAACTATTTCAGTATTTAGGATATTCTCATTTTAGCATCAGTGTTGTATCTGAACAGGACCAGCTAGCCACTGCAGATGCTGCATGGTGCGTGGAAAGCACTTACAACCATACACTTCTGAGAAACTGCGTGGTTTAAGCAGCATCTAGTGGCTAAAACTTATGCAGGCAGCCATTCCTATTTAGCTCTAGTTTCTCTTACTAAATTTAGCATCTAGGAAGTAAGAGAAGAGGTTCATTCCATCACTTTTGGCAAAAAAGATACCAAGGTGTGTTTGCTTTTAAAAAAAAATGTCTACGAGTCATTACCTTTAGTGCAAAACAAGAGGAAAAAGCACTAATTACACCCCAAAAATTGAGCAGATTTATTACAGGAGAAAGACTGAACTATCTTTTTTCAAGGGCGGGTAGTGACAGAATAAGGGGTAATGGCTTTAAACTGGAAGAGATGAGATATCAGGAAGAAATTCTTTCCTGTGAGGGTGGTCAGACACTGGAACAGGTTGCCCAGAGAAGCTGTGGCTGCTCCTCCTGGAAGTGTTCAAGGCCAGGTTGGATGAGGCTTTGGGCAACCTGGTCTAGTGGAAGATGTCCCTGCTGATGGCAGGGGGGTTGGAACTAGATGATCTTTAAGGTCCCTTCCAACCCAAACCGTTCTGTGATTCTATGATATTCAACCAAGGAATGCAGAAATTAAGTTTCAACTACATCTTGCAAGGCAATTTGTGGGCTTTTTTTAATTTTTTTTTATTTGTTTGTTTGTTTGTTTGTTTTGTTGGGGTGTTTCTTTGTTTGTTTGTTTAATGCAAGATAATGTCATGCCTTTCCAGTAACAGGAAGAATGGAGTGCTCAGGTGAAAGCTTTTGTGGATGGTATAAGATATAAAGGTAACCTGCACTATGATAACTTTAATGAACGCTGCACCCTGAGTCAGGTAAGTGACCAGCAAGCAAATTCTGGTAGATCCTGAAAGAATCATTGAAATCATTTTTGCTGCATTTGGTAAGATGCTGTGCGACCACAGCACTGCAACAGGCGACATGAGTGCTACCAGGCTGCTTCAGGGAAGTCAGCTAGATTAATGTATTAGCCTTTCAGCAGTGATTTCAGTTATTCTAGCAAACACAGCTTTACAACTCTTCCCTTTTTTGGAAGGGGTTTTATGTTCTAATGGATCATACCTGTAAACACTAACATAAGTGGTACAGTTCTCCTTAAATGCAGGAAAATGCCTCACTTTACATTCACATCCAACAAAAGGAATAATCTTCACCTTAAAAATATGCTTTTCTGTTAGTAAATAGGTTCAATATATTTTTATTAGTTAATAAATTTTGATAAGTTGAGTTTTAATCAATATAGTTACAGAATATTTTCAAGAGCAGGCCATGGCTCAAAAACATCATTTATGCTGCAGTGGAATTTTGAGCATACAAATCTAAGGGGAAATTAATACACATGATTCTGAAAAAAGTAAATCATTATGCGGGGTTATCTAAGAAAATTTAAAGTTTCCCAAGGAACATTTATAAATAAAACTGACCTTCAAGATTTCCATAAAATAAAAAGACAGGAGTTGTTGTACCTGATGAAGGATAAATTGTGAATGCACTACATCTTTTATTGAAATAAAGCAAAACACATTTATCTGTTGATTCAAATATGGGAAAACATCTTCAATTTTTCAGCATTCAGTTGAAAATAAATTGCTGTAAGTTACTAAAACAGGAGTGAAGGGGTTTTCAGCTGGAGCTAAAAATCAACTTAGGCTGCAAATTCTAATACCTGCACAACCCATAGTAGGAGTACATCAAATTCCTGTGACCTAACCTTTAATAGGATCACCACGGTCCAAAGCAACTCTGACTTATTTCTCAGTCCAAATCATTTTGTCCACAGGCAATCAAAAGAAATCACTATAAAAGCAATCTTCTGCTTATGCCTCTAAGACTGAGCTTTTGTATGCAAAGACGGTGCAGGTTTATCTTCAGTCTTTAGAATTCTTTAGAAGCTGGAAGCCTCTTTTCAAATTGGCAATTACAAATAAATTAACTTATCCAAGTGCTCCAAGAGTCACGAAGCCTTAGCAGAAGGAAAATCTACACTCTACAAGCAATTCTCTACTTCCACTTGGCTTGCTTCATACATCAGCATCCATAGGACTTAAACCCCATTCAGTCAAAATGCAAAACTGCCTTTACCCAACAGAAGGAGAGAAACCAAAGTGAAATTCCCAGGAGCAAGAAGGTCAGTTAGGACAGTGAAATGAAAGCTTTTAAAGGCAAACATGAAAATCGAGACTTGTTTTATATTTGAGTTAAAGCAAAGGAAAATATCAACGATCCATGTGCTAGTGAGTGACATATCTTCAAGGATTATTTTGAAGGCTGTGTTGCCATTCAATGAGACCTGGGACACACTGGAGAGTTGGGCACAAAGGAACCTGATGAGGTTCAATAAGAGCAAGTGCAGAGTCCTTCACCTGGGGAGAAATAACCGCGTGCACCAGTACAGGTTGGGGTTGACCTGCTGGAGATGTTCTCTGCGGAAAAGGACCCGGTTGTGCTGGTGACCAGGAAGGCCAACAGTATCCTGGGGTGCATTAAACAGAGCGTGGCCAGCAGGCCAAGGGAGGTTCTCCTCCCCATCTACTCTGCCCTGGTGAGGCCACATCTGGAGTGTTCTGCCCAGTTCTGGGCTCCCCAGTT
>NW_010311765.1:7943-23278 GCF_000700745.2 Antrostomus carolinensis
ACTTCCAACCCCCACCATTCTGTGATTTCTGTCTAATGTGTAAGAACAGACAGACAAAATAAATTTAGGTCATATGTTGAAACGTGCATCATTACCCAGCTGTGGCAATGGTGTACCGTACTCTATTGTAGCTTCATCTATTTTTTTCTAGGCCTAAACAGCACGACTAACTGCTTATAAGATGGATTTTACATTGTACATCTTTATATTTCAATTTAATCAAGCTGTTTATTCTGTTAATTTCTCAGATTTGGACTCTAGCATCATTAGAAGAAAAACAGATTAAAAACTCCCTTAAGTACTGCTGCCTTTTACCTTAGAGAGTTGGCATTTTTTAACATATACAGATAATACATGCCTTGAAAAAAAACCCAACCATGTGATGCAGTACATCACTTGAATGAGTAACATGGTATCTCAGAGGTTTCTCTTCCCCATTAGCCCTTACACCTCCATTAGCTCGCTTCTTTCCCCAGGAGCACCTCAAACATGTCCTCTTTCCACCACAATAATCCCCTTGCCTGATTCTGCCTTCTGTGGGATTCAACAGAAGTAATTTTATGTATCAATACTTTTCTGTGAGGAAAGCTAAAGGAATTGTACATAATATATGAGAAAATGTATCTTCTATTGCAGTATTTTCAACTGAACTGATAATTCAGTAACTCATTTGAAGGCACAAAAATGACATGAACAGCTTTTACTCCATTTAAAAAACTTAGTTAAGACTGTATTTTGCAACCATAAACTTCAGTGTTTTAAAAAAAATCAGCGTGGATTCAGAGCTCCTGAAGCTACTGGAGCTGCCCAAGTGCCTACACAGAGGTTATATCAATTTAAATCTTCTTTATGTAAATTTGCTTCAAATGATGCAAATCCCTTTTAGGGCTTCAGTCTGCTACATGGCCCGTTATAGAAGCTTTATGCATGTCACATGGAAGTTGTATCTAAACTAGGCACCACACATGGTTTTGACTTGCTCTAAGCTTAAAAAATAACTAGCTTCAACAAAGCCATTGCAAATTTGAATTAAAACAAGGTTAAAACCAATTTAGTATTAAAATAGTGTATTATTCATTATCATACCTACTATAAAATATACACTGCTGTAAGACCAGGGCTCTGAAACTCAAAAGATTTTCCCTTCCAGATAATTACCTCGACCAGAAAACTACAGTTTTATTCTCTTGTTGCTTTGAGGTTTGCGCTTTTTTTGTTGGGATTTTTTTTTTGGTTGCTTGGAGGTTTTTGTTTGGTTTTGGGTTGGGTTTTTTTTTTCATTCTGGACTTCAACTCTTAAATGAGAAGTAATCTGCTGGATTGTGAAAGAAGAGATTGTTTAGTCTGGAGAAGAGGAGGCTGAGGGGAGACCTTATTACTCTCTACAACTCCCTGAAAGGAGGTTGTAGTGAGGTGGGTGTTGGTCTCTTCTCCCAAATAACAAGTGATAGGACAAGAGGGAACGGCCTTAAGTTGCGCCAGGGGAGGTTTAGGTTGGATATTAGGAAAAACTTGTTCACTGAAAGGCCTGTCAAGCATTGGAACAGGCTGCCCAGGGAAGTGGTGGAGTCACCTTCCCTGGTGGTATTTAAGGTCGTGTAGATGTGGTACTTGGGGTCACACTTTAGTGATGAACATGACAATGCTGGGTTTACGGTTGGACTAGATGATTGTAATGGTCTTTTCCAACCAAACTATCCTATGATTCTATGATGACTAATCAATTGATCGCTGAGAAAATAAGATGAGATCTACAAATTGCAGCACAAGTGCTCTACGCAGTAGGAGCCACCGTGACCGACAGCACATTGGTGTGAGTGCCTAACTCCTCCCAACGCACAAAAGGGAACAGACACAGAAACTATCAATGTCACTTCAACTGTCAGAATAATCTAACTTGTACACAATTTATGTAAAGGAAGAACAACCTTATGGTTAACAGACTAAAACTGAAATTCAGGTACTTATAAACACAAGTCTTGACATTAATTAGAGCATAAAAAGCTTGCTGAAGGCTTTATGAAACGTCACTAGACTTCAGTTAAACCTTAAGGTTTTCTTTCTTCTTCTCCACAAGAAAATATTTCTATGTATTACAATCCTGTTGTAGAAAACCAAAATATTTTCTTGAGACAAATTAATGTGAAGCTCTAATTTGTTACAGTTTGTAGACAGCCCAAGGTGTTTAATCTTCCCAGAAATCTAAATACTAAATGCAAATGCTAAGCTCTGTCTTGTTTTGGCCACAGACTTTCAACAAGTAACACAGCGCGAAGGATTAATGTGAAATGTGCATTTCTGAAAAATTTTAAAAGGACAGATTTATGTTTTGACAAGATTTTATTGTGAAACATTGGATTTAGAAAAGGTACAAAACGCCAATGGTCAGATGTGTGCCAGTACAGTATTTCAATAGTCTATACATGTGGACAGCTGAATAGCTTCACTGCAGAACGTGTATTTAGACAGACTATCTAAAAGGGGCTGCAATATTCACAGGCTTAAAATACATAAATAACTTCAGCCAAAATGGCCATTACTGGTCAATGCTAATCAACATCTGGAAACAGGCTAAAAAGCACAATACAGTACAACAATCTCCTTGCAGATCCACATTTAAGGAACATCAGTTCATTGTGTCAATAATCTACAGCTCCAGGACACTAATTTCAGGACTGGGGTTCAGTTGGCTAGTTTACAACTTTAAAAAATTCATGTTAAAAATGAAATTATGGAAGAAAACCCACAGGTATTTAATTAGAACTAAACACTGTGAAGCCTCTAAAAATTTCTCAGACTGGAATTTATAAAGTCAATTACTTCTAATATAGAACTTCAGTTTGTTCCTTTAAAATGTCCTTACTGCAGCTTGAACATACATCATTCAGTTATTTTAATTAAAACATTTCAATTTGCTATGCTTTTCTGTGTTTTAAAACCAGTTTCATCAAACATCAGTTGCCATTCAACTGGAAAAAAACCCAGTATCAAAATAGTAACTCTGAATTAATGAAAGTCATAAACTGTCTATTAAAAAGTCACTGTATATTAAAAAAAATTAACAACACCCCCAAAGGATAGCAGCATTCTCTACCCTAGTTCAGCAAGTTTAAAGAAGAGAATTTATAAACGTACAAAGTTCATTTCAGGGTATAAAAATACACGTATACCATACCAAACAGGCTAGATTGATTTTTTTTCAAATTATTCAGTAGTCTGTCACTGCTGGAACTTGTCTGAACTACTGAAAAGGTATTCACAGTTCAGTACATGGGTGGGCAGCCAAGGAACTTTAGTTCTTTAGTTGAAAGGTACGTAGCTTATCCTACACAATCAAGCTTACTGAAATATAAGCAGTTACCCTGTTACCAATCAGTACCCAGAGCTGAACCAAACCTTTACTTACATAAGTCTATCTCCCTTCATGCTGATTTGTAACTCACCTTCCTGAATAGAGACCTTGGGGTATATACTAAATTATGTTTAATAGAAATTTCTGAGTATGATTAACGTCCATTAGGAGCAGAGCTAAACTTAAACTGATGTAATTTAGAATCAAAATCTACCCAAAACGTTAAAACAATCCACCTTTGGATACCACATCCACTCCCTTACAAGACCACTACTTTTGGCTACTCTTTTCTCATTGTGTATCTTTAGTGGGGGATGAGAATCTTGTAATTCATTAAGAAGAATCACCATAAATTACAACTAAGTATATTAAATCAGACAACGGGGAATATTTAAAAAAAAAATCTTTGAGTGTATATTACTAATTAAGGATGTAACGGTGGGAGTACAATGTCTGCTATGGAATTAAAATTAGCGCTGTGCCAAATGGGAAAATTATATAAACAAACCACTGAACTCCAGTGTGGCAAAAAAAAAACCCAAAAACCATTGTGTTTTTTGTTCAGGAAGTGTTTGGCATGAGCAGCACTAACAAAATTCTACACCTCACAGACACAAGCTACAAAGGTTACCTAAAGCCAATACTCACTGTCCATCAATTAGCTAGCTCTTAATGCTGCTTCAAGCACCGCACTAGCTGCTTTGATCTTTGTTTCCGATTCCTCTGTACACACATTTATATTTACATAAAACATTTATTAAACATGATTTTAAAACATAAAAACCGTATGTACAAAATACCAACATTCCTATAAATAAACAGTTGGAGAAAGGCACTTGCAAGAAAAATCTACAGTAAATCTTACAAAAACCACACTGCCTCTGTTACTGTACAATAGATAATCTTTCGGTAAACCCCTATCACAAGAATGTAAAACACTAATTACTTGTTATAACTAAGAATATAACCGTTACAGTTGTATTTACACATACATATATGCCTTTTTTAGTTTCACTTGAGAGCACCATGATTTCCATTCTAAATTTATATTTTGATACAAAGTAAATGAACAGTTGCCAGAAACCAGTGTTCAGTGTCACCGCAGATTCATAAACTTTTGGCTGGCATCAAGTGTAGTTTAAAAGATTCAGTTACTGCTTTGTAGAAAGTACACCTAGTTTGTTATTGCATGTTGTCCTTTTAGAGAGAGCACTGCTATGTTCTCTATGCAATTGTTTAATACTATTGCTGGCAAAAAGTTTCCAATATCAAAAAAATAAAAACATTCTTCAAGCCAGTTGAAGTATTTCATCTGAACAGTAACTAAAAAAAGCTGCATATTAATTATAAAAACGTGTAGGAAACATGCCAACTAATCTGGTGTGCAAAAATATTTTTTCCACTACACAGGAATTTAACGGCTTCACAGATTTACTCAAATTTACATTGAGTATCAAACCCCATCCAGTTCCTCAAGGAGATGTTAGTATACTCCCACTTTTATCAAACTTTTTACCCTTTGACAACGCTGCAACCTGTTTGAGCAGTTCTCTGTTTTTGGCCTGCAACACAGACAAAAAAAAATTTGCATGAATCACTGAACCATTACGACAGTAGTGTCATGCACTGATTCCCTATTGTACTTATGAAACAAATCCTCAAAATGCACATGCTGAGAATATTCACAGAAGATAATGATCACTTTTCAAAGATTTGTATATGCTTTTTGATATGCACAGTCCAGCTTTAACAGAAAAGGTAACTACATTTCCTGTACTGCAAAATTTAGTATCTGGGATACTGCACTTGGTATCTGTTTAGTCTGTGATTTATAAGGCAACTAATTCAGGGTTTCTTCCTGATAAAGCACGCTTTAACAAGAGACATTTAACTGTCAATTGTGTTACGCTGAGCTGTTAGATCAATAGCACACTGGCAATTCATTAAGCATCAGACATAAATAACATAACCATTGAGAAAGCATGTGAGATAAGCCTCTACCTCTTAAAGGCAGAAAGCAACTCTTAGAGTGAGTTTAATTCACAAGCAGATTGTCTGTTGACTGTAGAACTGCCGTACAATGCATCTGAAGTTAAATGTGGTAATGATCGTCCAAGAACTTGGTATTATTTCATTTCTGTGAATATATTTCTATGTATTCACTGCCTAAATACGTAATTCCATCCAAAGTATTTCTCTAGTATTGATAAGCAATTACTCACCTGCAACTGTTCCACAGTTTCCTTGTGAGCTTTCTCCATACTGTTCATCTTTGTCCTCAAGTTAGACTCCTGGTACTGGAAGTCTGCCTTCAGCTCTGTCAACTGAAAAGACAAATTCTATGAAGATTCTTTGGACTGCTAACAGTATACATCTTCTACTCTATCTGTGAAATCTTCATGGAAGCCTCAGGAATCTGAGGAAAACACTGTATTTATTTACTACTGTAGTACTGACAGCTCAGTACTTGAGAAGCAGCTTGAAAAGTAAGGATGTCTATTTTATACGAAGAAAACAGCTGTACTTACATAACCATATTGTTCACTCAGGATTTGGTTAATCCTCAACAACAACAACAGAAAAATCAAATACAAGTCTAATGATTTATAATCTTAACTGTTCTTCCAGCTGTGAGATACTTACCACAATCTTCAGTTATATTAATTTCTACATTTAATGTGTTATGTAAAGGATACTGAACCTTTCTTCGTTTATATTACTGTTATAGTATCCCTTGTGTTGGAAGTACTTGCTATTTCAAGCCTTTAAGCTGCTAATGTGAAAGAGCTGAACAGACTGCGACAGATTCTCTTTAGGTAGTTTCTTCAAAGGACAGACATTAAGGCCCTGATCTCTCTCTCATAAAGCCGGCAGAAGATCATGAGTCAGTAGGAAATTCACTTATCTATTTTTATATTTGATCTACTGGGCAAAGCTAACAAAAGGGTTAGGTAAGGAAACATCACCTACTTCTGTGTTAACCATGGCAGTAACTTGTTTTGTGCTGTTTCCATAAGGAAAGCGTCTAATAATTTTAATATCCCCACTGCTTAAACTATTTACTTGACTTCAGAGTTCTTAGAACTTGAAGACTCTTTCAGGCTGAATTATTCACTTCCAGAATGTCACTTACTTTCTCCAGCTGCTAAGGGCATGGGGGAGAAAAGCTGAACACCTTGTACAGTGTTTGCATAACTGAAAAATTTACAACAAATGAATGCACTGCAGATTTTTTTTGACTGTGAGATAGTAAATGTAAAGGCATGTACTTGGATAAAAGCCTGAGACAGATCTGTGGGAGATTCCTGCTAGGAACCTGTCCCAAGACTACCGTTGGGACGGTATTTTGGACAGTTTGGAGCATTCCAAAAGAATAACCTCTGAAATTTACCATATGGTAACCACAACAACTCAGTACACCAGCTTTACAGACAATCCTCATTCACCATTTTTTGTTGTGAGTCAAGATCTCAGCCATGTCATTACCAGCACTTACTGTTTGCAGTACAGTTTGCAGCCTTGTTTGGCTTTCTGGACAAAATGTCAGCAAAGGCACCAAGACATTACCATGGGGCCCTGACACTTGATCATTAAGAAGGGACCACAGTTTGTCAAATGTGCACAGGTAGTGTGTCTGCACATCTAGTTGCATGCTTCCCTATGGTGCTATACTGCTGCTAGTCTTTTTGATACTCAGTTTGTGGTATGTGGTTTTGTCCTGGATCCCCTGGAATTTATAACAGCAGTAGGTACACACTGCGAGCAGCAGTCTGTGTACAGTGAGGTATGTCTCCTTGTATCAAGATGCCTGCGCTTTATTTTAGGAGCATTTGATTGACAGTTCCTTTGAATACCTTGTTTCCCTGTGTGTTGATTCAACACAGGTTGGTAGTAGCAGCCTTGGCAGTTGTTTTAGGAACCTATGCTCTAGTTTGTTATGGTGGGCTGCTTTGCTAACAAAGAGGCTTCATTTCCTGATAAACCCAAATTGACCACAGAGGTTCAAAACAGCCAGGTGAATCTGGGATGCTTTGAGGAGCTAAACTTGTTAAAAGACATGGTTCTTAAAACTTCTGTGTCCACACACAATACACTGTCAGTAGTTCATCCAGCTGCACGTACTTCCAGAAGCAGCATTCAGCTGCTGGGACAGAAGGATGTATTACAATTTAGAAACACCTGCCTTGGTGTGTGTCACCTGCATCTTTGCCTGTCTCAGGAGAGACTCAGTGGCAGCAATACTACACCATGAACTCAGAATTAAATTGGAAATTAAGTAACTTTAATTACACATTTCTAATAACACATTTTAATTCACTCTTGTTGTGGATCAAGAAGCAGTGACACTCTGGAATGCGTACTTCTCTTTAGGACAAACTGTAGCATAAAAAGACATGATGGAATCCTTTCTAATGTCTCCAAATGGAAGATTTTCCAAGTGTTACCATACTATGGTTTAAAACTGGAACTGTGGTTTAAAAGTGAAAGCATTTGCCTTTCAGGACCAATGAGCCTTTCTTAACCATCAATGTTTTGATAGGTCAGCACACGTCTATAATAAAAAAATTACTTGAAAATACAGAAAATTTAATTCTTTTTAATACAATTCCATTCCAATCACAGACAGTGTCTTAGAAGCATCTAGTTAATCACGTGGCAGAGAAATAAGCTCTAATAAAGGCAGAGCAAAGTACATATTTGTAGTTATTTTTCTTTTCTTGTTAGTTGTTACACTGTTAGAAGGGTGAATCTCCTGTATGAGTTTCACTGCAGCCATTTGTGCCTATTTTGCTTAACTTTTCTTGACTGCCAGGCATCTAATTCGAGTCTTTCTTCTAGTTTCTGACCATACACAAAGACGTGATAACTTACACTACACATATGCTACCAATCTTTTAAAATCAAACCACTTAATTTTCATACACTGTACATTCAAATTTGGGCACCAACTCATGAATTATGGCCACAGTTTAGTTGTTTTAGTTTAAAACCAAACAAAAGCCATGCTAAACTCAGAATGGTTACTACTCTTAATCCTCCTCTCATCTTGTGTGCCCATCAGATTATGTAGGTGTCCAGGATCTTTGCCATGATTCAGTTTAAAGTATGTAAAACATACAAACCACTGTCTGGCTTTTTATCCATCACTTGTGACATGCAGCCTGAGTAACAGTGAGTGAGGTGGCTGGCTTCTAGGTGGCTGAAGTGTGGTAGGATGAATTCCTCTTTGACTCAGAAACAAAATACATTCAAAACACAAAAGTCACAAACTTGTCTTTTAAATGGCAAGATCTGATTAGTTCCTACATAAAAAAACTGTATCTGACTTTTGTTCTTTGTCACCATTTTGACATTGTTAGGATCTACAAAATAGAAAACAAAATGATAAAGTTCTTATTAAGCATATGTAACTTTTACCTTTTTATCTTTTTCTAAAATAGTCTGATCTCTTTGCTGCAGAAGACGTTTAAGTGACATTACTTCTTCTTTCAGCTGACTTATGAGGACAAAGTTGTCAGTTCCCCCACTGTCTGCTGACTGATTTATAGAGCTACTAAAAATAAAAAATAATAGTTACTTGCAACATCAATAGGAAAAAACAGTAACTTCTTTAAAAGTTCAAATTGTGTAATTATTAATTCTATAAACATCCTTAAAGACTAATGCAAAAAAAGTATGTACCTGACAGAAATGGATGCAACTGGCAAATTACCTTACTAATGGCACACATTACATACACCTGCAGAAATATAATTAAGTATTAGCTTTGAGGGGGACAAGTACCTTTTGACTGAAGCAGCCACTTTTAGTTTTATTACAACTGTTTGGCCAGAGACAGAACAAAGATTCAGTCTCACATGTTAATTAAGGTCCAAAAGACTTCTCTAGACACTAGGTCAGCTTAAAGCAGCAGGTTCAACCCTGCATCTAATCAACAAAACACCAATGTTAGGGAACACTGTTCCGTTGATAGCTGTTGTCTCGTTCATAAGCTTTATTTAATTTTGCCCCAAACAGTTTAAAAGCAGGAACACAGTGCCAATTTTCTGCTATCAAAGTCATTTAGTTGACTGGCACTCAGATGCCACCCACTACTCTGGCTGGCTGGACAATAGTTTCACCTCCCTCATTCTTCAGACCGAAAAAGAAAAAAAAAAAAAGAAGCAACTGGTCACAAATCAGTGCCTTGTTTGGTTGAAATGTCTCAGCTTTACAAAAACATAACTTTACCTATCTCCATTTGATGGCTTGGATTCCAGTTTGGGTTTTTTCTTTGGAGTTTCATTCTGAATAGCTGCAGAGGATTTATGGCTGAAATCAAACAAAATGTAAACCTAAAGCCTCATACTACATAACTCTCTAATATCACCATTTGGTACATGTAAAATAACTAACTCATGCTCCTAGCTAGAATGCTAGAGACTAGCCAGAAATGCAAGAAAATAAGTCCTTTAAATGAAAACTGCAAGATAAATTAAAAGGAAAATAAGAAATAATATCATACTTACCTCTGTTTCCATAGTCCCTGATCTTGTTCTGGACTCAGACTGCTGATTCTGAAATATATGAAACGTCTTTGGTAACTGACCAAACATGCCATTGTTTCTAAGTTTACATGAATGGTATCTGTACTTGAGAAAAATCCACCCCTTCTTTTCTTTTAATTAAAAAAAAAAAAAATGCCCAATTATGAACTTTCAGTTGAGCAGTCATATTATACGTTAGGTTCGCGATCACCCTTTACTGTCTCAGGATGCTATAAAAATATTTCTTAGTTAAATGTTTACACTATCATAATACACAAGGGATGGATTTCCAGACTGATGGCTAAACCTTTTTTCTGGTATCTCTCAATTTTTGTGAGCCTTGTATGGCTGATCTTGTACTCAGAAGAGCATTCCTGGGATTCCCATACCGCAATGTGAACATTGCCTAAAGTGGCGCTTCTGTGATGGCAAAAGAGCAAAGCTAAGTCCTGGATCCCTGAAAATAACTGCTTTTCAGGTCTAAAGATTTGTTTTCAATAATTTCAAAAGCAATTTTAATAAACATTATTGATACAGGAATAGTACAATGCAGAAGGTTGCAATAAATGAAACAGTTTGATGAATCTGTATTTCTACTTCACTGTCTTCATTGTGTCATCTCAACAACAACTGAAATGGAGAGGGAAGAACAGTCGTATTTATTGGACCCGAAGCAACGGACCCATGGCAGCCTAGAAAAAAAGGTGCCAAACTGGGAAAATTATGATCTGTATAGAGAGATGCTTACTTTTATAACTCTTCAGTATATTAGAAGTTCTGTTTTGTGGTAAAGAGATAACATTTTTTTTTTATTTAATCCTTACTATATCTCTGCCACATGTATTAAACTAGATTCAGCTAGTTGTAACTTGATTTTCAGCAGAGATTTGAGAGAACAGGAACAGTACAAGGACTTTCTGCCTGACAAGTATAGTTTTCTTCATCAAATTCCTAAAAAAAATTCCCCAAATTATTATTTTTTTTTTTAAACAAAAGTATGTATAGAGTATTCTCCTCATTCCCAATATCAGTCCAGCTTATTTTGCTTTTATCTTTATGTCACAATTAGTCAGGTATGTTTCAGCCAAAATGGAAAATTATAAGCACTGGAGAAGTGAAGCTTAGAAGAAAAGCGTTTGTGTGTCTGGGATCAGGGTCTTTACCAATGCAGCACTATCCAACACAGAAATAAAAATAATCCAAGTAGTTCTAAAGTTACACTTCCATAAGCCTACCAGTGAAAAGAAGAATTATGGCTACTGCTATACTAGCATAAAAACCAAATCAATCCCAGGATTTACAACTAGATAAAC
Source organism: Antrostomus carolinensis (assembly GCF_000700745.2). Lineage (NCBI taxonomy): Eukaryota > Metazoa > Chordata > Aves > Caprimulgiformes > Caprimulgidae > Antrostomus > Antrostomus carolinensis. Next base: position 19,136 of record NW_010311765.1, read on the forward strand.
AAGTATGTCCATTAAAGTTGGTATGCTGCTTATCCCATGGCCAGAGATGGCATGCTGAGAAAAGCTGCAGAAGATGGGACAAAAGTGTGTGAAATGGTATCAGAGTGCCAGGAACTGAACTGACAGTGTTCTCTTCCTATGTCTGTATGACAGCCACTCACAAACTGTCTATTTCAGCTGGATTTGAGTATAAAAACTAGCAAAGAGATACAAACTGGTCCTAGACTTGAGGTGGTCCCACACAGTTGCTTCTGCTTCTCCATTTAACTGCACATATGTGCACACAAACAAGTCAGGATGAAGTAAGTTATGGTGAGGATCCTGACCAAAGCAGCTGTTCTGTGCTCACTGCTAATACACAGCTTTTAACCCACAGTAAATGCAGGTAAAATAGCAGTTACCACACAGCTCAGAAAGCCACATTATTTTATCCCTATGTAGCTTGCTTTGTAGCCATTCTGTGGGTGTGTTTTCTAGACCTGCTACCAATTTTAACACAAGCTAGTTTGATAATCACCAAGAATTCCTGCTTTTTGCTGACCTCCCTTCATCCAAACTGTAAGAACACAAGGATTCTGACAGACCATGGAAGAACAACATTCTGCTGCTGTTTTTGATGCCACGTTTCAAACAGCATTTTTGATTTAATCTCAGTACTAACAGAACGCAGAAGAAGTATCAACAGCTACTTTAATTTCTGACATACTTACTTATGATGACTGCTGCTGTGATGACGATGATGATGGTGGTGATGGTGGTGGTGTTTTGAATGATGCTGGTCTTTCTCAGTAAGAGATGAAGACGAGGAGTTAGAATGTGAAGATCCTAGGCTCTTCCTCTGTTCTTTTGTCTTCTGTAGCACTCTCTTGTACGACAGCGTGCACAGCCAACACAACAACTTCCCATCAACCTTTTGGGAAATAATTCATAGCAGGGTTTTTTTTCCAAGTATACTTGCACCAGAGAGATGTACTTCAATATTTTCAAGACAAATTTGTTTAACTTCATCTGTTATCTTTGGGAAAAATCCTGACATCTCTTTGGTTTGAAACAGCACTACCTTATCTCCAACATATGCACGTTATCTTTCAGTAAAAGTGAATCTTATTCCATTTCTTTCTGTGATTTAAAATTACACTAGAAAGCAGTCTTAGAAAATGTTGGACTCGCTCTGTATCACAGAAGTGACAATAACTTTTAAAAGGGAAAAATCACTTTTAGTTTAGACACCATGCACCCTCTCTCAACCCATCATATTCCGGGCAGAATCCAGATGTACAGCCAATCTGTTACTTGTATCAAGTAAATTCTTCTGTAAAAACACCATCACTCTTGGGTTCAGGCAAGAGGCTTTTCAGGTCACCTCCTCAGCACCTTCTGGAATGAGAAACTGGCACTCACCAAAGCTATTTAAGAAAAGAGAACAAAAAGGGCTGCTCAGAGCAGCCTACCTCTCTGGTGCTGCTTCAAGGCAAGGCAGGCAAATCAGATTCAAGTTACAGACCTACGCAAGATCCAACGGATGGGAAAATAAAAATAATAATAAAAAAGTCAAAGCACCAGGAACTGTTCAGCTGCTTGACCTCTGTTCAACTGCTACGACTGCCAGCTTACGCTTGAGCTTATTTTTAAAAGGAGTGATTTAATTTAAAGTAAGTTAGCTCAGTAGCTAACATAATCACACACAGATTCACAGAATGTCCAGCACAGAGCCACCAAGATGATTAAGGGAGTGGAGCATCTCCCTTATGAGGAAAGGCTGAGGGAGCTGGGTCTCTTTAGCTTGGAGAAGAGGAGACTGAGGGGAGACCTCATTAATGTTTATAAATATGTTAAGGGCGAATGTCAGGAGGATGGAGCCAGGCTCTTCTCAGTGATGCCCAATGATAGGACAAGGGGCAATGGGTGTGAGCTGGAACACAGGAGGTTCCGCTTAAACTTGAGAAGAAACTTCTTTACAGTGAGGGTGACAGAGCACTGGAACAGGCTGCCCAGGGAGGGTTGTGGTATCTCCTGCTCTGGAGACATTCAAAACCTGCCTGGATGCCTTCCTGTGTGATCTCATGTAGGTTCCTGCTCCAGCAGGGGGATTGGAAAGCACAGCAACTTTAACCTAATATTAGCAAACTTGAGATAGATTCTAGTTAATCTTTCTCTTATGAAGGAGTAACATTGACTGTTGCCAGCCTAAGCCACTAAAGCTGTGGAACAAAGCCTACCTTCCTCCTTCCCTCCTCTTTTCGATCAAAAGCACACTGCTGTTTGCACTGCTCGCATGTCTGAGGTGGGCCGTACTTCTTCTCCGAGTTGGTGCAACGCTGACATTTTGTGCCAATAAACGCTGCAATAATGTTACAATACTGACAAGGCTTGGGCTGGAAAACAGAGAAGTTAAAATGAAGTTAATGCATTTACAGTTTCTGTAATGAACACAGGTGTTTCAAATCACACAATGATGCTTCTGAACTACTAGGACTTCAGATAACCTGTCTTAAAGAACCTTTTTGCTACCATTTATATCTTCAGCACTAAACTTTTCCCTGAAAATGGTGCTCCTTCAATGGTAAAAAAGTTTGGACTTTCAATGAAAACCCAGGTGCATATTCACTGAAAGAAACACATACAATGTGACACAACTGCAGAGGTTCCTGAAACACACCTCTAACCCTGCCTTGCTTTTTATCTTTTCTGAATATGATGACATTTTATCTCTTTTTTACTGCATTACTAAAGAAATTAGAAGCTTTAGAAGAGTAGTAATCAAGCCATTTTTTAGACTGGAAGTTTCTGAAAACATCCCCCTCTCTTGCACTACTCAAGGATTTGATACCCCTACAGCTCCAAGATCAGTATCCTGTTCCCTGCAATTCTGCAGGAAACTTAAAAAATAAACAAACCCCAAACAAAACCAACTTCAGACACCACCAGGTCAGGTTATCAACTTTTATACATACACTCAACTAGAATAATATGCTGCTGGAAAATAAAATTGCTGTCAGTTTTCATAGGTTAGAAATGGCCGATTATCTTCCACGCAGTTGCTTTTTTTGATGAACCACTGATGAAAACCTTTGTTGGATCTGTCTTGCGCTTCATTTTGCTACATTTCAAGCTTTTCAAAGGATGTTCTTTGTTCAGTTTACATTTACAGTCTCAAAACGCCTGACTACGCACCAACAGCTGTTATGTTTCTCAAATAAGCTGAATTTCATCTAGTATGGTTTATATGAAGCATTTAGAAGTTATGCACTTTTGTTTCACAACAAGATTATCTTGACACCTTCTATAAACTACTATCTGCAGGGCAGTCACTCAGTGTGTGTATCTGGGTGTATTCATCTACTAAAAAATTAATTTTTCTAAGAGAACTAAAGCTGAAATTCAAGATGAGAAAATGTAAAGTAACATGCACTGCAGCTAGTACTCATAACACCTTTCCTACTTAACAGCTTATTTAAAAGTTTAAGGCTTGCACAATATAAAGCCTGTGGTATGGTTAGATTTTCACATTTACCACTCATTAAAAACAACAGCAGCTAACGGTCTTCCTGCCATCAAGCGCGTGTTTATAAGAATATGTAAAGAATTATTTTACATATGTGAAGTGAAGTGACATTGTTTTGGGTGTGAATAGCTATATTGCAGCTATTCATAACCGTTAAGCTACTTATAACCATAACGGATTTCAATGTGAAAAAGAAACTTTAAGCCATGAAGGAAATAAAGAGCTGCTGGTAATTTTCATCACCTTTCTCAAAGATCATATTTTCTTTCTTTTCCCCAAAAGAAAATAATCATCTTAGTTGCATGAGAACTTTTTTTTTTAATTTAAAAAGTGAATGAAGTTAACTTCAACACTCACCGTTCCAAACTGCTTCACGTTCTGGGCACATTTCTTGCATATCGTATGAGTTTTGCTAAAGATAAAATTGCATAACGTTGAATTCAGCGACAAACACACACCGTGACATTCCTTCCCATGCAATTACTGGAAAACACACATGCAAACCCAGGCCGTGGGGAGCAGCTAACGGTTAGCGAGCAAACCTAAGGGGGCACCGCGCTCAGGCGACACTCTGGCGTCGCTAGAGCCGGCGGGTTATTTTCCTCGTTAGCATCCCCACCGGGTGCATTTCTGCCGCC
>NW_010311766.1:0-16574 GCF_000700745.2 Antrostomus carolinensis
ATTCTATGATTCTATGATTCTATGAATGTTTCATGTTGTGGTTTCAGTTTGCTGGAGCAGAAGTTCTAGGGAAAAAATTCCAAGATAGTAGAAATTTCAACATGTAAAGAATAGATTAACAGACTTGGGGCTGGGATGGGGTGGCAGAGATACTGGGTTATTTATCATATGCTCACAGAACTAATATGGCATGTGAAATCCATATTTCAGTACCTGTCATGAAGCCTCTAGTTGGCATCAAGAACATACTAAGACCTAATTTTTGTCTAGACAAGCAGTGAAGACCAGCTGCTGTGATTACTCTAATAGTTCATGCTACCATAGTACTTCACTGCATTATTCATACTGGGCAGAATTCCAAATCCCTAACCCGTGTTTTCCTGATACATGAAACATTTAGTGTCAAGTAAAAGAACATCTTTCAGTAGTATTTAGAATGGGATGGAGGGAGAGAGAAAGACAAGTAAAGGGTACCAGGAATTGTGCAGTGCTTTCATGAATTTTATAGATATAACAGGCAGTATGACTAGAGATTCTTAGGTCCTTGCAGAAATAAAGCCAAAGCAAATGACTATTTGTATTTGCTTCCTTGTTTGCTTTCTCTGCCTTTATGTTGTTTGCCTTCTGAGGATGTCACTGAAGAACTAAGGATGTCCTTGAATGTCCATTCTTGTCTATTCGGCTAAAATTCCTCCAGATGGGGATATTTTCAGTACTACTGCTAGAGCTCAGATTAACATGAAATATCTCTATGGTGCTGAACACATAGGATATATATATATATATATATAATTTGTAGTATCACATTGAAAACACCTAGATTCCTTAGAGAGTGACGCTGTTTCTTTGTCTCTCAGTATTCTCCTGACAGCTTTTTTTTGTGCCACATTTCTGATGTTCTCTAGCTTATTGCCTTCATGCAACACTTTGGCACATTCTTGAATTTCTTTTCTTCCTAATAAATCTTGCCACTCCCCTTTCTCTGGAGGCTTTCAAAGTTTAAGACTGCACATGGTAGTCTTTATGATACCTCTGCATGCATGCCTCAGCTGTGCTCTTGAGTTATATTTATCATTATTTTGACCATTTAGTTCTTCCCTACTTGTCAGCTATCAAAAATTCTATCTTTATTGCTCGTGTCTTTGAGATGAACACATTGAGCTGATGCAGGTATTTGAGCATTGTCATTAAATGCTTTAGTTGTCTTTTCAGAGTGGATTGATTTTATCATCCATGACTTTTTTCTCCTCCTTATTTTTTGTGGAAAAATACCATGCTGGGAGCAAGAGAGACTGAAATCTTCTAGATCCTCACAGAACACCACATAAAACATTGAGTAGCAATAACGAAAGTGCCTCCACATCATTTCAGCATTTCTGCTCATCCTAAATCTGAAGAGATCACTTTGAAAGACAAGACATTAAACCACCTCCTGTGCTTTCTCAGTCCATAGTCTCTGGTGAGACTGTAAATAGAGGTGAGAATTTCTGTCAACTGTGATTGTGTTTTGGAAACTACAGACACTCATTCTTCAGAAAATTCCATAATTTCTCTACAGCTTTCTTTTAGTAGTAGCTCTCTTTCTCCACTCCACCTTATTGGCCTTCATAAAAACTAATTAATGGTATGATATGTTTAATTAAACCTTTTTTTTCTGACAAAAATTAGACCTTTCAGTAATAGGAAGATCTTCAGAAAGCAAAAAAATAATCAAATGTAAATATTAGCTCTCTTAACTGTTCTGCTAAAAAGTCTGAATTGTCACCAGAGAAAGTATGAGGAAGGTATCAGTGTTTTAGTCATGAAAATTGTTCATTTTTTTGTGATATCAAAACTGGACTGTGATATTTTTTGTAATACAACCCTCCCCCATCCCCTTCAGTATGTCCTGTCAATTTACTGCCAAAGTATATGGCACTCCTCCAGAGTATTGGGGGTCCTTGCTGCTAACAAGAAAAAGAAACAGAGAAATTTCTGGGTACTGTTTCTTCCTCCCCTCTTCCTCTCCTTCTCTGTTTTTCTTTTCTACTGCATTTACTTTAAATTTTATTTTTTACCCCCATTTTATTCCAGGGCTTAATTTTGCTAGTGAGTCCCAGGAAAACAGAGTAAGACTTAGTCTATGACCAATATACTGAAGAAATGTCTGTGATATAGTAACACCTTTGGTCATGTTAAGTAGTTTGTGGTAGTTAAGTGTTTTTAAAATTGCAAGAAAGGCAGCATAACTTGCAATTTGGAGTAGTAGTGGAAGAGTTTAGCCATTGTTGAATTCAAGTTGTTGAATCAAGTAAATATCACAAATAACTGTATTATGTAGAATCATAGAATCTGCCATTTCATTTGACTTAGCTAACCCAGGTTGTCACACCTGTTGTGTGCTGTGCAGGTATGCCCGAGCAGACATGTATACACAGTGCTATTATTAGGGCACTGGTTTGAGGGAATGATAACATTTTACACAGCACCACATGGGAAGTGATGCTGGTATTCTGTCCAACTGGGAAGCATGGACTGTACCTGACTCATGATGCACACTTGCATTTAAAGGGTTCTACCAAAGTTTAACTATTATCCATATTTTTTGCTCCTAGATATTAAGATGTTTTTCCCACAATGAAATGTTAATCTCAAATGCCAAGAGAAAACCTGAGTACATCTCAATGTTGCTCCATTATACAGGGGCAGAAAATGTAAGCAAGAGCCCTTCTAGACAGTGGGCAGCAAATACTCAGTCATTTTTCACAGGCTATCAAAAACCCAACATGGTGAAAGTATTTTATTTTTTTCCTAACTGTTCCAGTCCTAAAGGAGATCCCATTAAACTCTGCTGAGGCATTCTGCTCCAGTCTGATATTTTCTATCTACAGCTTCTCTAGTTCTCTTCTGGATAATATTTTTTTCTTTTTGAACTGGTCTATGTAGACTGCTTGTGAATGGAACTGCTTAACAATCTAAGAACAGGTCCTCCAACATCTGCAATCTGACTTTTTGCGCAACTTCCTGAATTCCCATTTCTGCTTTTAAAGCTTTTTGTGTCACATTAAGGTCCTTTCTCCTTCATCAGTTCTTCACCATGAGAATAAATGACCTGTTGCACACTGAGTACTCTAGGCTAAATCCTGCCCTTGTTTGTGTCAGTGGAAATTCCATACACGTGCACATCCATGCATTTTTGTGCCTATGAGGTGGCATTTGATTAACTTTATGGATTTAGTAGAGGGAGGATGGAGGAGCTTTAATTTTTAAGGGAAAATTAGTCTTCTGTAAACTGAATATAATTTATTCTTCTTAATTTTTAAGTCACCACATGAATTAATGAAAAAAATACAATCAATCTTATGGAACTCTATATAAAAGAATGGTCTTTAGAGTGGTAAATAAGATCAGATTTATTTTGTATTGCATATGTTTTGCAAAAAACATGATGTTGCCGTTTTTGTATACACAACAGGTAACTTGCAGGAAGATGTATTAAGTGCAGGTGCGGTAGCCAAGCATGGGAGGTGGCTAGGTGCTTAGAGCAGGTTCTTGACCTTATTGAAACCAACACAAAAGTTCTAATTGACTTCATTAGAGGTGACTTTTCTAAGAGCTATCTATGATAATGCGCCTCCTGTATCATAATGCCCCTCCTGTTGTTTTGTTTTGGGTTTTTTTAAATAATTTTGTATGTCAATCATTTTAATAAACAACTCTTTCTATTTCACTATCATATTTTATACTTCATTACTGACACAAAAACAAAAGGATCTATACTTACTTTCTAGATTTGTTCTTTGAGGGAATGTGGAACTCTTCACAACCATTAACTCTATAAAAAATTTTTGTTTTTACAGCAAAATAAAATCCCAATATCTAGACCACAAGTTTAGAGTAAAAAAATCCCCTATTATGGGACTGTAACAAACATATAAACTTTTCTATGGCTAATGGAGTTTCTGATATGAAAGTATCATATTTGATACATAATACAAATCATAATAAAGAATCACTGTCAAAGTGTTCTTAATAAATGTATTTGAAATGGAAGGATTTTCATAATAATACAATGTTTGTATAAGCATGCATAAAAGATTACTTGACATGTGTAACTGGGACTGTAGGAAAAATATGTTTTTTCTCCTTAATAAAACTTAAATAGAAAATGGAAAACATTTTCAGGGGGACATTTTGGTGACAATTACCGCTGTGATAATGCTATAATAAGATGTTTTCATTGGTACTGCGATTCTTCCTCCCCTGTGCAGCCTGAGCATGGTGGTTTTGTCTCTTGGTTGGAAATGAAAACAAAGCTAAACACTATGGATCAAAACTTGGAGAGGATATTGCTATTTACTTTTTTTTTTTTTTTGTTTAGTTTAGTTTAGTTTAGTTTATTTGACTGAAAATGTCATCTATTTCACTTTGAGAAAGCTAACTCCCCTGCAACAGACCTGTGACAAGGACACTGAATGTACGAAACCAACACTGAGATGATCTATAATACAAAGGTCAAAGTAAACTTTACAGGGTGAATAGGAAGGATGATAAGTGCAGCTATTTTAGAAACTTTTAGAGTAACCTAAAGCCTGCTGACTAAAAACAGTGGGAGCCAAGACTGGGACATCAAAGAAATGTGAAAGAAATTTTGTTTCTAAAGAAATGATCTCACACATCATGCTATTCCTTTTATTTTTTCCCTCCTTTTTTCTTTTAATGGTAGGACTTTGTGGGTTTTTTGTTTTTTTTATAAGTTCTTTTGCTCTTATTCCTTAGTCCTCCTTTTAAGAGTCAACATTTTGAGAACTAAACTGTTTCCATCCCATTGGATAAGAAGAAAAAGTATCTGGTTAACCTGTACTTTGTGATAAGATGTTAGTATCATTACCTTTTTAAACCTAAAAGCTTATAATAAGCTCTGTGCAGAAAATTGTAAATCAAAAATATTAGCAAAACCTCCTGAATAACAAGCAGGTTTCCTAAAATATTTCCACCCCCCCCACCCCCCAGAAAAAGACTAAAATAATACGATTAATTAATTGACAACTTTAGTTACAGCAATAGATTAGGTAAAAACTGCCAAGGAAAAAAATAATTAAAAAACAAACAGTCCAATATTTACACAACTATCAGAAAAGGTGTAATGAATAATAGAGTTACTTCTAAATGGAATTAGTTCTCATTTAAGTTCTCTGTGTCACACTGAGATAACTTTTTAACATGTGAAGTGACAGGGAAAACTGGGAGGCCTGTCTCTCCCAGTGAAAGCCTGTCTGTATCTCAGGTGCTTTGTAGAGGTAGCAGTGGTTTCATCTGGGACATCCTTGCATAAATGGCCTTGGACTTTTTAGAGCTGTGCTTGGTTGAATCTATGATTTTGCAATTTTGGAGAAAATAAGAGGTCAGAGAGGGTAAGACATCCAACTGGAAGCTCAAAATTAAAAACAAAGTGTCTGAAATTAGTGAAAGGAAGAATTTTCCACCTCTCAGCTCATATTCCAAGTATATGTACTTGAAGGGCTTGGCAGTATTTTGGATACACATTAGCACACTTCCTTTTTGGAATTATTATCACTAAAAGAGTTGAGACCAAATGACCTTTTAAAATCAAGGAATATATTCATTTTACAACTAAGAAAGCTGACACCAGGACCGCAGTGTGAGCTCTTCTATTAATGAAAGCATAGAGATTAGCCTGTCACTGGCCTTGGAAATACTTATCTACAGTCTTTAAAAAGTAGATGGTAGCTGAGCTGTGGAAGACAGCAGAGGATGGGTAAATGCACTTGTTTCTCCATATAGTGATGCAAGTAGCTCATTTCCCATCTCCTTTGTCAGTTTCCGCTCTCTTTCACTTAACAAATGAGGATAGAGAGGAGCTCTGAATTACACATTGCTGGCCTGGAGACTCAGATTTGCACACTGAACCCAGTGTATCTAGTATGGCGAACATACAACATCTTTTATTAGCGTGGTTCTTAGCTTCAGGGCGCAAACATAATCATTTATACTATGCAGGAGACTGAATCTCGAGACCCAGGCATATTTTATTGTTGGGAATTAATGGTGACCTTTTATACCATAGCCATTGACAATAGCCCTGGAATAGATGCTTATTCAGGGGAGAATCTATGGGGCATTCTTTTTAGTTCCAGGAAGTGAGATATGCAGGTATATGGATTTTTCCCATCATTGTTATTTATTCCTATCAGTCTGTATTTTCTGAACCCACACTTACTTTTCAAGGTCTTTTCTGTTCCTTTGGCTGTACAGACCACACTTTTTAACAGCTAGGTCCTCTGATATTGGAATTATTGCAAAATAGAACTTCTTTCTCATTCATTTTATGTCTCTGTTACCTAAATGAGGATAGGGTATCTGGGACTGCACACATGTATGGAATGTATGCCCCACTCAGTATGTATATAGCCAAGTTGCCCCACTCAGTTTGTATATAGCCAAGTTTTTAGTTGCAGTTTTTAATCCATAGGCAAAAGGCTAAGGTAACTTCCCTGAAGAACTAGCAACACATTTAAATGATGTCACTGCTATTTGTCTTCAATGTATTCAGACTCTGAATTGCCATAGCTTGTTCTAACATCAGCAACCCTTCAGAATCTTCCTCTGTGGTTTAAGTTCTAACACCTTAATTGCTCATTTTTTAAAGGTATCCTAGAGGAAAAGAACATGTTTTCAATTTATTTGCTCTTTTTTGATATATGTCAAAAGTGTGCAATAGCTTGCGTTTGTGTTTATTTTTTTCAAAGAAAGAAGCTTTTTAGCTTTCCTTCTTTTCTCTATAGAAATATCAGCAATGTCATGTAATGTAGGTCCTTTTTATGCTGATGTAGGTTCCTCAAGATAAAAGCAAGATATGACTCGTACACATGTTACCACAGAAACCTCTGCTCTACACAAACAGACTGAGGTAAAAGCACTCATTGGAAGCTTCTTATATATTTGTATGATCCAGTGTGTAGCCTGATTTAAAAACTGGCCGGAGGAAGGGGAAAGAGGCAGAGAAACAGAGATTTTTGACAGACTTCTCTGTGTAGTGTTCATCAGACATTTTAACAGACATATTTGAACAAAGGTAAAGTTGCCTTCTAAAGGTAAATGTTAAGTGAATAACAATAATATTCCTACTCTTTATCTCTTACTATAGCAGTTTCTTAGAACTGTTACTGAATCATACATAAAAAGAAAGATGTAGGACTAGATGGATGAACTGTTATTACTTCTTAAGCATATTTGGGTGAAAGTGCATCACAAAAAGGACTTGGATTTCCCTTGGGAAGTAACATCTAAATAAAAACATTTGGAGAAGAGGGTTGGATTTGATTCATGTGGCTTAGTACTCCTCCTCTTGTTGCAGCTGCGCACAGTGAGTGCCACCAGCATCAAGCTAAGCAAGCAGGATGCTGAAGGCTACAAGAGAGGATGAAGGCATTAGGGACTCAAGCCTGTCCTGGTGGCTGTGTGGTACCTACACTGAAATGAGGTGTAGAGGAAAACCCTGCTCACTCCTCTTTCACATAATGATTGTGTTTACTCAATGTGAACGGAGAGCAAAATAAGATGGTGAGCAATTTTTGCCTGCAGTTCTTAATGTTGGTGCAAGTCAGAACCTGGTAATACAAGCAGATAACCACACTGAAACCCTTAGCGCTGATTGCTTGTCTTTCTGAGTGCCAGATAGTAGGGTCAACAGAGAGGCTGTATACCTAGTCCCGCAATCATTGAAATTTATAGAAACTTAGTGCAATTTTCACACAGATTTACGCTGGCTATGTGTGTAGAAGAGTGTTATTTGGAACAAGCTGTTGCTTTTCACAGAAGTGTTGCACCGAGATAAACAGGTAAGATAAAGGCACTGAATGAAGTGCTCTTTTGTCAGGCTCCTTGGCCACATCTGTATTAGAAAATTATATGTATACAGAAGCACCCTCTGTCTCCAAGCAGAGCCATGCAGAATGACCAGTCCTTCCTATTAAACTCAGCCTCCAAACCATGATGGGTACTTGCATACTGCCACTGGGAATGGTTTCCAGCTCATATTAGTTCATAAATTGTACCTGGGAATTGTTTTGGGAGATAGCTACAATTTGGCCCTATTCAGAAATCAGTGCAATGTTTTGACAGTAAGACAATCAAGTTCCAGTGCCTGGGAATCAGTTTAAACATAATTTTTATTTTTAAGTATTTTCAAGATGAAGTGCAGTGGCAGGAATAACACAGACAAAGAAGAAACCTTAAAAGAAAGTGTGGAGTCATCCTTCTAACCCCCCCAAAATTCCAGAAATTCTGAAGACGTCTTTTAATAGTCACTCAGTGGAGTGGATCTACACATATGATGTGGCATAGCATAAAAGGTAGCAGAGCTACTATTCATTCAGATTTACTGCAAAAGGCATTAAGCTGCAGTGTATCTGCAAGCAACAGGTGCTAGGAAGGTGAACAGCAATCAGGAGATAAACTTCTTTCTGACGGAATAGCTACAGCACAATTTCTGTTTCTAGCTGGAGGATGCTGTATTACAGTAATTTCTGGAGCATTGCTTATTATGTAAAAATGAAACATTTATGTAACATGGCTTTAAAATTAAGTTTACAAAAGAAAGGAAAAAGAACAGGAGCACTAGTAACTTCTTAACACTGAAGAGAAAATCTAGACTGAAGAGCAATTCTATGAGGCTAGCCTGAGTCCCTGGTAATTGACTACATCAGAACTAAGGCCTGGAGTAAAACAGTCCTCTCAGATGGCACTGAAAGTCACAGATTTAATATTTGATTACTAAATTTGAGACCTTCCCACACAGCAAATGTAGTGGATTATGGTGGCTGAGTGCCAGAATATGGCACAGCTGGATTAGTTGATTAAGCACCAGATGATGACAGTGGAAACGATGTATCAGGAGGACAAAGATTGGGGGAAGGTTTGTCTTTCAGAGACAGTCAGCTGGAGCTAGTTGTTATAGCATCAGGCAGAAGCTCTGATTGCTCCATGCTGCTGTGTTAATGCTGACAGTGAATGAGGCAGCCTTTTGTCAAATTCTTTGGTTTAGAGCTTTTTCTGAATAGCAAAGGCTGGGTCCACCATGGAGATCTAAAATGCAATTTATGCTTGCTTTCAACTTTACCGGCATGGCTGTGTTTTTCACTGCTGCTCTATGCCAAGTGCTAAAACACAGTGGTTATCCTTCAGTTTGCCACGTTAAAGGAATAACTCTAGCCAGTTGTTCCCAGTCTTTATTGACCTTATGTGATGGGGACCACTTCTGCAGTCAAAGGGTGAAGATTTGTCACAGTGAGGGTTGTGTGAGGGCAGAGGAAGTTTGTGGAGTCATGAGACACACACAGTGGTATGTATACGATATACAAAGTATTAAATTATAAGCCTTAAATTAAAGTTGACTTTTGAGTGAACTTCCCAACCTGTAGTATAGTAGCATGAAATGTGACTGTGAGATTCTTTCCTCAACCTGTATCACATCAGCATGGAATAAGACTGTGAGACTTTTACTCCTACAATCCAAAACCAGGTGCAGAATACCAAAATAGCAGCTTCCTGGACATATCTTGGATCCTGGACAAACCCGGGATGTGCCCACATGAATTGAAACTTACCCACCGGAGGTTACCGTGCCTTTCTGTCTACATAATTTATTTGTTAGATTGTACAAAAGCAGGACCCCCTCACAGCAAAGATGGAGACCTCGCTTATGAGCAAACACATTGTGTAGGACTTTCCAATTGCTGGGGAAAGGCTCTCCAAATCCTTTGCTGTGACAGGGCTCACCAGCTGATACACAGGATGTAGGTGATGATAAATATTTGGGCAATTGGTGATGTGTCTTAATCACTATGCTTTCTCTTTTGTAGTAATGATTAGGTGCATTACCCTGTTTAGCTCTATACCTTGTTTACTCTCTTTTTTCCCTGTTTTAAACTAGAGTAAAATAAGTTTGTTTCTAGTATTAAGTTGGTGTCTGTGTCCTTTTTGCCAGCCCCATTAATTGGCAAAACAGCATGCCACAGCGTGAGTCAGGTAGGCAGCTTTGGCTAAGGACTGTCTTCTAGTGAAGCTCTTGCACTGATTGCAGTACAGTGCAAGAGCTTCAGTACAGTGTCATTCTGAGATCTGATTGCAGTACAGTGTCATTCCGGGATCAACGCCACATACACATAATAGAAGATTGCACCCACAGCTGCTTCTGGCACAAAGGGTCTCACAGTGAGAGAGGCAGCAAAGATGTGACATAAATGTGCCCAAACAGAGGAGCTAGAGAGAGCTGGAAAGGAGAGATTCAAGGTTTTGGAGCACTGTAGTAGCCATTTCTGTGCAGCCATTTCAGTCTGCTGACAAGAGGGAACCAGAGGAGCCCAAAAAAGTTGACTAGTGCCAATTTGATAAATAGCACATTCGTTTTGACAGACCATTTTGTCATTTTTCCTCCTTCTGAGCCTCCTGCTCTTTTAGTACCCTAAAATAGCTCAGTGCTGGTTTTACTTATTCCTACAGCAAGTGATCAGGAAATCAATGCTGACTTCCAGAACAGTGTTTTAGCATAAGGAGGATCCCTGCCAAACCCTGTCCAAGGTAGATGGTTGACACCAATTCTGTACTTGCTCCATGTTATTTAACTGTGCTACAGCGATTAAAAATGTATCATAAAATGCAGTCCTACAGGCTACTCACACTAAAAACAGCCAAACAGTAATCATACCATTTTTCTCTAAGTGTGTACCTAATGCAAATAGAATACAAGTAATTCTTTTACAAGGGAAAAACATCCATTATGAATATGATATAGGAAAGATTAGTTGTACTGTCTATTTGAGTGTCACTAAGAACAATAAATGTACTATATGTATTCAAGCTTGAAATGTGTTGCTATAGTAGATACATTAATTATTAAAATAGCAGCACATAAATGAAAAAAAAAAGCTTTAAATATTTTCTGATTTTATGGGGGGAAGCAGTGGGACAGAGGGGCATCTGTCTTTTTAAAGTAAATATGTACCTGAATGCTTTTTGCTGCTACAAACACATTTATAGATTCTCTGGGCTAATTGCATCTCCTTTCTCTTTACCTGTCTACTTCAACAGGGAGTAGGAAGCAAGGGCAGCAGGGACCACGTCTTCATACACGCCCATACCCCAGTGAGTCTGTTCTCTTTGTTTTCCCACCTCCTGGTCAATAGGGTGTCTCACATATAGCAACCAGCAGAACATTGTGTTTCCAAGAAAATGCCCATTCTCATATTTGACAGAAAGCGGGGCTGTTCTCTGTCACTGGCCTCTGCTGTATCTGGATGTTGAAGAGAGTTTTGAGAATCTTTTAGAGCCTCATGGTATCCATCTTCTTTGAAAAAGAAATCTACCACCTATCTGTATAAGCAGACAAGTTACCTGATTCCAGAGACTTTGCAAACTCTTACTCATTGTTTAATATACTGCTTTTTAAAGAAGCTAGTGGAAAAATGTAATCTATCAGCAACTAGTTCCTTGGAAACCTCATGGTCGAATGTGTAGAGAAAACAGCCATAACGGAAAACTGTTAGACACATCAGTGGTCATTAGAAATAACTCAGACCCCCCTGCAGAGCTCATAAGTGTTTGCACAGGTGTTCTGACTTGGTGCCAGAGGTACCATTTTCCCAAATCTTGAATGTCCATACTACAAGGAAAGGTTAGTAAGATCTAGCTCATTCATTCCTTCAGAGTTAAAAGGCATACTGAGCTGGACAGTAGAAACCTCTCTGGGGAAGCAGCAGAGTATTTCTCCAGTCGTCACCTTTCTGTCACATGCAGTTTAAATTTCTTGTTCTGAATGAAGCCAAGATGTAAAAAGGCCCAAATGCCACACAAAATGCTGGTTATATGTAATTCTGAGATCAGAGAAAGAAAAAAATTCTCAAGGAAAATCTATGAGGAAAATGCATTTTTAGTCAAATTCAAACACTGATCTAGAAGAATATTCCAGAAACTGGAAGTTCATTAAAAATCTTTATATAGAAAGATGTTTCTTTTGTGTAAAAATGCATGTTTATGTATATATCTCTATATACACACATAGTGTGTCTGATGCGGAGTATGGTAGTAGTGCTCAGCTTTTATGGATGCAGAGATGGTCTCCAAAACATGAAATGAACATTCAATGAAATAAATTTTGGAAAGGCAGAAAGAGTGGTTGCACTTCAGCTCTGACTCTGAAACATAATGATAACTGTGCAATTGTCAATGAATAATTTACATTTTTATATTTTTTCACTGCTGAATTCATATGCAAATACAAGATGGCCTACAGTGTGGGTTGTTTCACTGTTTTATTCCATTCTTTCCCTCCAAAATCCACTTCATAACAAGACTGTTACCCACAGTGGGAAAGCCTCAGTGTGCTTCCTGGAATCCTGGACACTCACTCTACCTCTTTATCAATCACCATAAAATATCAAATCCGCCTGTGATCAAAATTCTTCTAATAACTAATGCACTTTTCCATAGCATTTGAAAAATGGAAATTTATGTGTAAAATAAATTGAGGAAAAAAACAATCAAAGTTTTTATGGAATCATGTACCAGAATTAATCAAATTCTGAAATACAGGAGAAGAGAAAAGAAGAAAGAGAAAAGTAAATATTTTTTTTCTGACAATTTTTCTTGAAGCTTAGGTTGTCATTTCAGTATATGATGGAATCCAGTCCTCCTTAGCTGCACGTCTCAGGCATTTTGTCATGAAGTAGAAGTCTAGTAAAGATATATAATGCTCAATATCTCTTCAGTGTTTATTCCTTTTCCAAATACTACTGTGGATTTTGCAAATCTTTCCATCCAAGTGGTTTATGAAAACAATACAGTATTTTTGCTAAAGAGCTGCTAGCAGAACTCTGAAGAGACCTTATTCAGGCACAGTACAAGAGAATGAACAGAAAGCCAATTAGCTAGCTGTAAAATTCTCATGAAAAACAATTTTAGGGGGATAAATCAAGAACTGAAAGACCAGAGCGGAAGTGCACTGGGACTGGGTGATTAAATCTTCTCATGTAGCCTGGAAACTAGCAGTTACATTCCATGAACATACACTATCATCTCACTAATCCACTCAGCGCTAATAACTACAACTATAAAAGGATGGTTAATTAGGGGCTGGTCAAAAGAGACTGAAGGAGCTTGGTTATACTACAAACAGACTTGGTGCAACACACTTTTGATCCAAGTTTCTGATAGCTTTCTAGGCAAGCAGATAGCACAGCTGAATATTTTATTAATTGTTTTTGGTGACTGTGTTACCCTTAATGTTTAATTTGAAGCACAGCATCACTGGTACAAAACCAGATATGATGGATGTTTAGCTGGTGAAAAAGTGCTGATATTTCAAGCCCTGGAGAAAGAATAAGCATCTGGTCCATATTTCCTTTTTTTCTTTGCAGAAGGTAATGCTGTATTGTTCCTCCCACTAAAGGAGGTGCGACTATTAGACACATGCAGATGAAAAATGGCCTCTCTTAATATGCTGTAAGAGATTACACTTTTTTTTTTTCTTCTGTTTTTCTTTGGGGAAAGGCATCAGACACTTGCATTTCCATTTACTCTGCTGTTGACCTCAATCATATTTCCACATTGGCTGTTTATTTTGTTTGCTTTAAGACAAATTTCTTTTTCATGTCTAGTGTCTTGATGTATTTTTCCAAACAAGTGGCTGTCTGAATGAGCTAACATTGAGAGTCACAGATGGACAGGCTGCACTTTAGACTTGGCAAACAGGGACCTGAGACAGGAAGATAAATCTCTTTCTGACTGCTGGGTTACTGGGGAGAGTTGATTAGGGGGTCTCTGAAGTAAACACACACTGCTATGCATCTGAGTTACTAAGAGATCAAATGATACTTTTAGCTAAATTGAGAGTTGCACTCAGTTGCCTGACTCACTCCTGTGGAGCAGTGGGCTGTTTGTGATGGCACAGTGAGTAGGTTGGCCCAAGGGAGTAAGGCTGCTCAGGTCACATCACTGGAAAAGCAAGCCATAGAAAGTGTCTGAAAGCAGCACGGAAGAGAGTTAGAGACTTGAGGACTTAGGAGACTTAGGCATCCTGTTTTCAAACACACTCTATTGATTCCTGCCTATCCAAATTTATGTTTTCTTCCATCTTGTTTGGAAGGAAAAGATACTATGAACAGAAAGAATGACATTTAAATATCACCACTTGCTGTCCTTTTGAATTCAAAGGAATAAGAGAAAAAGGACTGCTTATACCAGTGCTAGAGGTGGGAGTCCTTTGCATTTCCTTTACTCCACAGTGTCAACAGTTGCATCCCAGTAAGAACTGTAGTTCGAAGTGAGCTACGTTGTTCCACAAATATACTGACACACCTGTGGATATGGTCCTTGGTGAAACAAACCTCATAGGAAGGGATGCAGATAAGAAAGTGACCAATTGTTACAAGTCACAACAGCTTCAAAGGCTGCTTCAGTTGAACAGAGCAGTCCTGCAAGGAGTGTAGAAACCTTCAGAGTCTGGTTCTTTTAATTCTGCTTCATGCCAAAGCCCAATGGCAGGGCTCAGAAAATGTTATTTTACCAAAGTTGAGGACTTTGTACATATTACTGATCAGGCAAGAACTGACATGGGACGGGGTGGGTGGGAGATTAAAAGAACTTTATGACCAAGCTTTGCAGAAGTGAGCCAACATGCAAAACATTTTATTTTCAGAGCATATAAGGATATGCCTGTGTTCTGTAATAGTATTTTATATGTCTCTTACAAATGGCCACTTTCAGGAGCATCATGTATGTTCCTCGGTACCTGTTGTAATCAAGCAATTTTGTAACCTTCTCTTAGATCGAAAAGTGGGAATCAATTGTACAGATATTTTGTTTTTTTCTTTGCCATGAATAAGTCATGGTAATATGGGTGGGTACGGTGGGAATGCTTTTAACAGAGCTGTATCTCTCCTACAACATTGTATGGAATGAGGGAAGTCAGAAAACATTTATTTAGTATATGCATTATTGTGTTAATCCTAGCCTGTTTCCCGTAAGACATCCATGATGGTCTTGTGACATTTTAATTTGAAAAAATGTAAACCAGGAAGAATTTTTCTGACCTTTTAAAACATAATTTGCATAGTCTGAAGTCTTCCACTGGGAATTTATTTCATGGACTGAACTGGGCAAGTCTGTGTTTCCTTCCTGTTCAGCTTCAATTTCCATTCCTTAATACTCTTTGCTTCTCCCAGTAGTAGTGGTAGGATCCCTGGCCATTCACAAGGACTGGACCTTTCATTCTTTTTACTGCCTGCATCAGTACTGACAGGTAGATTACAGTAAAAAAGAGCATTGCTTTGTTTGCATTCCACAGTAAAAGGCAGGGGTGTTTTGACTTTTTTGAGATTTTCCCTCCCACATAATGAAACCCTTAAATTAATAAAAAGGAAGAATAAATAGAAACAGAACTGAAAAAGAGACACGGAGAGAGAGAAAGAGAAAGTTAAAATATCTTCTTTATTTTGTTGCCACTTTGGAGTTTAGTCAGACCTTGTCTCAGACCTTAGTCTGAATAGCAGCACTGCCCAGGGTGTTTGGGCAGGGGAAGTTGGTTATAAAACAGAGACACCTGGAATAGGGACCATGCAATCGTCTTCCTCTTGTCTCTTGGTGGATGGGCCTCCTGGACAGGCTGAGATCCAAGTAACATGTTTACTAAGTAGCACCTGTGGTTTCTAAAACACAGAAGATAATGAGTCCTGCTAGGATTCCATAGCCTACGATCGAGGAGAAAATTCTTTATTAATAGTAGTAAAGTGTCACTTCAGTATCAGCTAGATGTGTACAGATAGTTAAAAGTTTTTGATGTCCTAAATTTTTTGGGGATAAATGTTAGTAAAGTTTCTCATGTCTGTCAAACATAAAAAAAGAGAGAACAGTATATAGTGATTTATTAATGTCTATTCACTTAAAAAAACCTGCTTTTGTGAATAACGGTTATCTCAGCCTTTTGCTGGTTGTTAGTATGTCATGAGTTCTTGCAAGTCCTGCCAAAAATATAAATCTTGTCACAGTGCCCAAGGGGCAGGTGTGGAGCACTGTGATGCCTCTAGACCACCAGCTCCACTGCAGGACTAAGTATTTCTTTCATGGCTCAGGCCTCCTCGCTCATATTTGTGGAGGAGGACCAAAAAGAGAAAAAGTGGAGAGGATTAGCAATACAAGGATCTGTTTTTCTCTCAAATACTTTTTTTTTTTTTTTTTTAATGGGAAAAAGCAATGAAACTGGGAATTTTTTTATTTAAAATTTAATTTGTTTTTGGCTGAAATCAATTTTTTTCCATAGAACTTCCAGGGAAAAAAATTATTCGAACTCTCTTTGCTCCCTATGCTTGGACTTAAATTTGTCATTTTAATGTAGGACAGTTTTCAAGTTGCTGGTAACTTCAAACCTAACTTTTTAAGTTTCTGTTCTTTATAGGTTCACAGCAGTAAGCTCTGTTATTTATTCTTGGAAAATTTTGTTGGTAAAAATAGAGGGTGAGCTGAGATTTTAAGAAAAGTTCAGATCAGTGCAATCTTGAGAGAGAGATAAAATGTGGAAG
>NW_010311766.1:16593-21506 GCF_000700745.2 Antrostomus carolinensis
GTGTGTGTGTGTGTGTGTATGTGTGTGTATTCACACATCTTACAGAAGCTCCTAAATAACTACTACCATTGTAACCCACTGAACACCGGTACCTTCCAAAGACAGGGAAAAAGCTGTGGTAATCCCACAAGGACTTTTTTAAAAGCTGATGCTGACCTCCCACAAGTGCATTTTAGTGTATGACTGTATAAAGCAAGGACAGTTATCTAGAAATATTAGGTTACTGGAGGGGGTGGGGTGGGTAAGTGGGGAAAGTTTATTTTCAATGTGTACTTATGACATACTTCTTAAAAAACCAATATATTTGTATTTTAATAATAATAGGCTTTTCATTCCTCATAATTCAAATTTTCATGTCCTATCAAACTTTAACTATAGCTCCCTTTTTAATAGTATAAATTACATAATACGCATAGTATAAGGGGAAACTATTTTTTTCCTGTGAAGAATGACTCTAATATAATCAGAGACACACTTGAAAACATTTTCAAGTACACTTTTCAGGGAAAAAAATGAATTTCACAAAATATAAATTTCCTGATTGCTACTCAAAACTCAGCTAAAAGTTAAAGGGAAGGTGTATAGGGAACAGACTGAACTTTGCACTGAACCTTAAATCAGACATAAAATGTTTGCACAGTAGTATACTTGCTTTCATGAACCTGAGGACCTAGTGATAATTAACTGCTTTCTTAGGATGGTCCTAATGTGAGATTGCACCAGAAAGACAGAAATAAATTTCTAACAGTCAGTGTCTGGATAAGCAGTGAGACCAAAAGAGTTTCATATCCACTTAAATGAGGACTGAGTCCCTGACTGGGGCTGGAGGCAAGACTGTATAGTGTTTTCTGATAATGGTAAATAGCTTGAGCAGAGAGATCTTTCTAATCACTCTAACTTAATGCAGCAGGGAGTTGTCATAAACTTTGTGAACGAGGGACATGTGTCATGTTCATCAGAAAACAACCGTAAGTCACACAAATGGTTTGTTTGTGTTTGTTGTTGTTTTAGACATTATTTATATATGTTGCATGCTATACAAATATGCTATATTGTTTAAGCTACTAGTATATCAAGGGGTATACTAAGAAATGTAGGAAATTTAAAGATGCGCATTTATTTCCCAATGCTGTTTCTTAGAGCCAGTAACCACAAAAGGTTGCAAATGCACTTCTTCAGTTTTGACAAAATACAGTCAAAGAGTTGCATAAGTAACCTAACTTAAGATCTTTTCCTTTTTGAATCTGTTTGGGATTTCCACTGGTGCCAAGAAAGATTATATCTATCCTATATCTAAAATAAAGCAGACTGCGAAGTCTAACGAATGATCATACATTTTATAAAGGAAGACAAACTTCGAAAGATCTGCTTTCCCCCCCTTTTTTTTCCGTTCTATGTCTTTTTGTAAAATGCACTTGATTCTTCATGGAAGAAATTTTCCTTTTTTTCTTTCTTTCTTTAGTGCTCATGCTTGACTAGAAAAGCCATCTCTGCCAGGTATGCCAGGTCTGGGTTGTGTGATGATTAATGTGATGGTAATGAATCAGCTTAAGCTATACATCTGTGGGATAAATGAGTGGTTACAGTTAAATGCAAATAGAGAGTGCCATTCTTCTATTTTATAGTATTCTACCAAATCCCTATGTTTAGGGCAGGAAAGGTCATAAAATTAAAATCTCTAAAAAGCACGGAAGGGTAAACTTGAAGTTGTTTTGTTTTTGACAATATCTGAAAATATTTTCACCGGATACAGTTTTGTAAAACCCTTTCTTGGTTCATGATCTTTTTCACTTCTAAATATGAATGCTATGTAAAGCTTTCTTAATACGGTGAAAAAGCATTTACTTGTTCTCCTAGGCTTCTTAAGGAAATAATGTAAAAACAAACCCCAAACAAACCTTTATAATTTCATAAAAGCTAGACTGAATTAAGGCTTCAGAAGTTTCACGTTCTGTTCAGAAATTCTGATTTTTATTTACATTACCTCTTTATCACCTTGGTAACACTACTCTAATTTTGCAAAATAACGCAGCAGAAATGTGGATCTTGGTTCCAGTTCTTAAACTCTTCTTTTACAAAATGGCCCCTAGAATTTGCAAGGATAGAGGAAAACTTTACCTTTGAGCACTTCAGTCTTTTTCTCCAGCTTCTGTGTTTACTACATTTATTGTTAATAAAAGGGGAAAAATGACCTTGAAATTTACACATATACCTGACTCTATAGTAGTCTTTTGAGTGATGTGGACTTGTGGCACTGTAATGTAATAAGGCATTTCCCCATAAGGCAACAAACTGCACTATATGAGCAATACAGGCAGTTGTTACTGATCCTAGAGTAACTGGAGTATTAGGACCCTCCTGAGACATTGATGTAAGAGAATATGGAGAAACACAGATTTCTGCAAAGCAATAATTTAGCTCAGAATTTGAATATAGAGAACACCGAGGCAGTATCCTGTTGTCTGAATTTTAATGTCTGTATCCTTTTTTATCCTGTCAGTTGTAGGGAGGATGTGAGAGGTTTCATGAAACATTAATGCCCCTAACTGCAGTCCTCTTCTTTTTTCTCTCTTTTTTGTTCTCCTGATGTGATGTAAAATATAAATTTGTGCACTGGAAGTGATTTGTGCACAGTTGTGTATTGCTTGCTTGATCTTGCAGCAGTGGCTGTGGTTTCTACTTGGGTCGAGAGCTTCCATGCAGGCTGCCTAGGGAGAAGGAAAGGGGTGGAAGTGGGTGGAGAGGAAGCTTTTGCTGGTGACAGATCATCAGCAATTTTAAATGTGGTGTATTTCAGGAAGTTTTAAATAAAGGGCCAACTGGATGTTCTCCAATTGTTAAAAAAGCAGAAAGCCACTGGGGTTTCAGATCCTCTATTCATCCCACAAGAAACAGGACTGAGAAAGGGGTAGAGAGGGAATAAATCTGAAGCATTTTGAAGGCTCATTGGGAGCAAGGGCACACCAAAGGATGTGGAGATTACTGCACATGCCAGGCACTTCAAGGAAATTGCTGGACAAAGTCCTGAATGATCATAGAATCATAGAATGTTTTGAGTGGGAAGGGACTCACAAGGATCATCGAGTTCAACTCTTGCTCTAGCATAAGACAATCCCAAGATTCAGACCATGTGTCTGAGAGCCTTGTCCAAATGCTTCTTGAATATTGTCAGGCTTGTTGCCATAACCACCTTCCTGGGGATCCTGTTCCAGTGCTCTACCACCCTCTGGGTGAAGAACCTTTTCCTAATGTCCAACATAAACTTGCCCTGGCACAACTTAATGCCATCTCCGTGGTCCTATCATTGGTCACCAGAGAGAAGAGATCAGCACCTCCCCCTCCTCTTCCCCTTGTGAGGAAGTTACAGACTGTGATGAGATGTCCTCTCAGTCTCCTCTTCTCCAGGCTGAACAAACCATGTGGCTTCAGCCAGTAACATGTTTATCTTCATCCAAAGACAGTATGATACCTACATTTTCAATGAGAAGGCAGTAACCACACCACTGTGACACATATATGCCATGCTATCTGGAGTTCATTGGAAACCCTTCTCACTGGAACTCAAATATTTCAGTAGCAAGTGAAATTTTTTAAAAAAGCTTCCCAATAATGTCACCCTGTGAAACAAACAAGAGAGCAAACACACAGACAGTGGCTGTCAGGTTCAGTGTCCTCCTGTTGTCTTGTTACCTCCCCATTCCTTTAGGCAGCTCCATGAGTTGAGAATAGACTGACCTCCAAAAGTTTCCATTTTTTTGTCTCTGGAATATAGATTTCTGATTCCACTAGAAAGGCAAAAATATGAGCTGATGAGCAGTTGTCTTCACCCACTCTATTGGGACTTGTGTCTGTCTGCAGGCTGTGGGTGATTTGAGGATAGGGGGAAGCAGTCAGGGATACGCTGTGTGAACCTGAGATCTGCTACCTTAAGAACAGTTTAATTAAAGCAGAGGCTGATATGGAAAGATGGACAGGGAAGGGGAAAGGGATCTGGGAGTCCTGGTGGACAGCAGGATGACCATGAGCCAGCACTGTGCCCTTGTGGCCAGGAAGGCCAATGGCATCCTGGGGTGCATTAGAAGGGGTGTGGTTAGTAGGTCGAGAGAGGTTCTCCTCCCCCTCTACTCTGCCCTGGTGAGGCCACATCTGGAATATTGTGTCCAGTTCTGGGCCCCACAGTTCAGGAAGGACAGGGAACTGCTGGAGAGAGTCCAGCGTAGAGCCACCAAGATGATTAAGGGAGTGGAGCATCTCCCTTATGAGGAAAGGCTGAGGGAGCTGGGTCTCTTTAGCTTGGAGAAGAGGAGGCTGAGGGGAGACCTCATTAATGTTTATAAATGTGTAAAGGGTGAGTGTTATGAGAATGGAGCCAGGCTCTTCTCAGTGATGCCCAACGATAGGACAAGGAGCAATGGGTGTAAGCTGGAACACAGGAGGTTCCGCTTAAACCTCAGAAGAAACTTCTTTACAGTGAGGGTGACAGAGCACTGGAACAGGCTGCCCAGGGAGGGTGTGGAGTCTCCTTCTCTGGAGACATTCAAGACCTGCCTGGACACCTTCTTGTGTAATCTCGTTTAGGTTCTTGCTTTGGCAGGGGGACTGGACTAGATGATCTTTTCAGGTCCCTTCCAATCCATTCTGTGATTCTGTGGTTCTGTGATTCTGTGTGACAGATTGCTGAAGCTTTATCTGTTCTGTTTTGCTTTTCAATAGGTATTCTTTCAATTTTCTGTGACTTTCTGCTCTGGGAGCTGTGTTGAAAGCTGGAAATGTGCACTGGGTGTATGTTGGCTTGTGAGGCGCTTGGGATTTCAGGTCTGCATTGGTACAGTAACAATTAATAACTGTGTTGGGTTTGGGGGGGTGTGGAGTTTGTAGTGGATGAAGGGCCACCTTGTGAGAACAAAAAGCTC
>NW_010311767.1:0-14952 GCF_000700745.2 Antrostomus carolinensis
CCCATGGACTTGTGTACCTTCAGGTTCTTTAAGTAGTCCACAACCTGATGTTCTCCTACAGTGGGCGGTTCTTCATTCTCCCAGACCCTTCCTTTGCTTTCTAGGACTTGGGCAGTGTGGCACGACACCTTTCCCATGAAGACTGAAGCAAAAAAGTCATTGAGCACCTCAGCCTTCTCAATGTCCCAGGTGACCAGATCTCCCACTGTCTTCCAGAGGTTGCCCACATTTTCTTTCTGAAATCTGCCCAGATTTCCTTTTCTCCCTGGCCTACCTATAGAAGCTTTTTTTGTTGCCCTTGACATCTCTGGCCAAATTTAATTCTATCAGGGCCAAAAAGAAAAAAAGCAAAGAATATTTGTTTTCCTGGCATTACACTTAAAAGCTTTCAATAAAAAAATAATTATCTATCATATCTAAATATGTATGTATGCATATCTACATAAGTATATGTATTTGTGGGTGTTTTATATGTATACTAAATAGGGAGATATATTGTATATCATATATCATTTTATACATATTATATATAAACTTTAGAGGTACTCCAAATTGTGAGCCATTTCATATGTGTCTTTCCCATTAGTTCAGAGCAAGACAACCATTCATGTATTTTGACAGGAATATAACTTCAACATTATGGTGATAGGCAGCATAAAACCCTGAAGCACCTTTCAGGGTTTTTTGGGTTTTTTTTAAACCTGTCCCTGTCACATAAACACACATAGGGAGCAATAGCTAAAAATGATGTTTCTGCAATTGTTGGGGTTTTTTAAAAATTTTTCCTCAGATTTTTCAGTCAGATTTATTTATTTATTTATTTTTAGCAGATGAGATGTACTACAGGAAACCATTCAGCATGTACATTTTCACATTGCTTTTTACCTGGGTATAACCAATTACAATATGAAGAATGTCTGTTCATCACTGTACATCACTTTCAGATGTCTCAAGCAACTGAAGCATAAGAAATGTACTCACTTAAAGTAAGAGAAGGTTTCTAGGTCATAGAGATTTAGGAACATAAAGTAGTTGAAAAGAATAAAGGTGTTCATACCCAGGAATTTGGAAATAAAAGAGGAAATAATACATTTTGAGACAACTCAGTCTGTCAGACAATTTCTGGAAGTCATACAATTACCATTTGGTTGTACATTAGAGCCCACGGCTGAATGAGTATATTCATTAGAAGAATTTCACTGCTGCTCTGGCATGCAACCTGATCCTGAGATTCTCATAGCCGACAGGACAAATACTGTTAAATTATACCCCACTCAAAGAAGCTAAAGCATCAAAGTCATTTTTTGCAACAAACAAGCACAAAAGGAGAACAAAAAGTATTTTTACTTGTTGAAAAATGCACCATTACTTTTTTTGACCAAATACATCCTTTAGCAAAGAATGAATAAACTCAGCATTCAGGTTTACAGTCACTGTAAAACTTACTCTTCTCAGTACTAGCTCTTGGTTCACAATCAAACCCACACAACAGACTTTTGATCCTACAAGGATCTCCACTAAGAATTTTTTATTATCCAGGCTTAAATGACAAACTAAGGCCCAAGGTGGAAATTCTGCCAGAGAAGGATTAAAGGAAAGATCGGAAAGAGCAGTCTGTGGGGCCAAATCCACAGCTCTGCCTTATGCAGAACAGCTGTCTGAATCCTAACACCATAGCAATTTCAGTGTGGGGCTGGTACCAATGGTCCCACATGTTCTAATCTGTTCTGTTGTACTTTATTATTCTATCAAAGAGTGATTTTCTTTGGTTTTGGAGAATGAATCACATTGACTGTCAGAATTCTAGCCCCAATCAATCCAAGCTGTAAAGGAAATGGGATATTTAATATTTATACCTCTATTACTTTACAAGGGGGTTAAGAGAATCAAAATCAGAAGAATATCACAGCACTCATTTCAAAAAACATTTCTCGCACAGAATTGATCGTTAAAATAGGTTGACCTTTTAAAGAAGCAGACACATTAATAATGGGCTAGACTACAGGGCATCTTTTCCCATCTCCTTGAGTGTCTATATGCTATAAAGCAGGGGTGTATGCACCACTAATGGTTCTCCAGTTGCCACAGAACAATAGGAAAAAAAACAAACAAAAAAAAGCTGACCACCAACCTTCTTTTCCAAGGAGAAAAAGCAAATGCTGCTCAGCAAAATGCCTCCTCATGTTCATGAAGACCACTTGGTTCAGGAGTCACAGACAGCTTCAAGGTTTAGCAGAGTTCTCCACCTTTGCTGGCAGTTTTCAAGTAGTTAAAATATGAGGACTTGCTTTAATTTTTATAGCAACTGTGACAAAAATATGAAAAAACATGTGCAGTTTCTCTACAGATAAAGAGAAGTCTCTCTAACTATGCATTGACTATTGGCATCACTACCGTGGAATACCATGCCAGAGAGGGTAAGGATCAGTAAGGCTTCCCATGCAACAATAAATTTTCACATACAGATTTATACATCTATTGTAGCATCAGCATTCATCATAGCATCAGGATTTTTGGACATTACAGTGATTTGGAAAACATCAAATAAATGAAGAGATATCACTGGAATAATCTGTAATGATTTAAAATATTTACAATACACTAAAGGCAAGGCTTTTTAAGATTAAGCCACAACATCATTTGTTTTTTTTTTTTTTCATATTTGAAGATGTGACTTAAAAGGAGCTGATTCACTTGTTATATTTTCATTTTTGAGGGGTTTTATATTTTTTGAAATAGCACCATTTTTATCTGGATAAGCAAATGCTTTTTTTTATTTTATTTTATTTTTTATTTTGCCTGTCAGGAAAAGTCACAGCCTGAAAAGAGCTAGTTTTGAAGCAGATTTTATTTTTTCTCTGTCTGATATTTTGTCAATCTGGTTTCTTCCTGTAGAGGGGTGTAACTATGTTGCTCACCTTTAGGCACATATTTTTAGAGCACTGTGTGTCAGGTGGACAAATAATAAAGTCATTAAGGGCAAACTTTGAAGTACACTTGATTTATGCAAAGAAATTGAGGCTGGTGACTGCAGCTTTTCTCACTTTCACTTGCTGCTAACACACCAATATGCAAAGGAACACAGTGCAATGTTTTGGGTGCAAGATAGACAATCTAAAATGTGTCCCCATATGTACTAGCAATTCTTTGCAGATGTCTGTATCTTTTCTATTTACATGACAGATTGCAGAGACTCCTAAGAAGCTGTTACTCTCATTTTCACGTAGTCTTTCCGACTTTGTTGTTTTTTTTTTTCTTTTCTATTTTATTGTTTACTTCAAAAATATCATGTTGACATTATTGGTTCTTCAAAGGTGTGCTTGTACACTGCTGTGAGAAGACCCCACATCTTGCACAGGTTGTTGTTGAGGCCAGGTGGGGTTAAAAATCCTGACTATAATTTTTTCAGTGGCCCCTCTCTCTCTGCAATGCCTTATTTCTACTGGTGGGTTTACCCTATTGCAGCACCACTCCAACCAGGGAGTATATTATTCATATTTTAGAGGAGAGAAATTGAATCATGGGTTTGTTTCCTTGCAGTTTTGTGGGAATTCTGCAGCTAAAGCAATATTTCATCTCGGGGCTTCTGAAACCCTTTCCCCATGGACATTTCTGCCACCCAAACCTGAATCAGTTCTTTAATCCCACCCTTACTCCTTGCCCCTTCTACCCCATAAGAGGACACTAATAGCTGTTCCTAAAAGAAAATGTGTAAAAATAGCTACAAATTTCTGGAATGGCTCAGTACTTGTGCTAGGTTTACCTGTTTAACTGTGTAGTGCTCTTTCTGTCTTGTCCACTCAGGCAACTATTCTGTCTTTTACTTTTTGTGTGCTCCACCATTTTCTTTTAAACAATATTACCGTTAAGCTTGCTACCTCCGATACATGAACAGGCTCCTGCGAAGAATAGATTTTTCAACTTGAAAGGAAAAGTTTTGTTCAATTTAAAGTTTCACTTCATTCCTGAGTGTTTCTTGGCCTTTGGGAAAAAAAAAAAAAAAAAAAAGGGCAAAAGTTTTTATTTTCAAACACCCTGGGGAAAAAAAAAAAAAAAAAAAGTGCTAGAGTATTCACTTTGGAAAAAAATAAAACAATTTATACGGTGTGGTGTGTATGTTGAGGAGTGGGAATTTTTGCTTTTCAAAATTTATCAGCTGTACTTTATTTGAATTTATTCACCAAAATTAACCATAAGATGTTTCATTCATTGAATGAGAGTAATGATGCCCAGCACTTTAATTTCTAGCTTCCCTACTCTTTGCTTTCAAATCCAAATCCAAATTACATTTTTCTCCAAGTAGCCATCCCTTAAGAGGACTCCCCTAATGCCTTACTTTTTGAGATCCTTAATGTGTAATACCAAGGCCCTGCTCTGCCTTCTCCACTCCACTTAAGCAATCCTCAGTAATGCCCCAAATAAAAAGCAGAAAGAGAGCATAAGGTTAAACTGTAAATTAATAGATCAAAGGATAAGAATCCTAATTCTGAAATAAACTGACTATGGAAAAGGATTAAAACAGAGAGAGGGGATTATAGTACAATAATTGCGACAGAAGACTCTGGGTGAATTGGATGGAAAACAGGGGATAGGCTTTATTCTGTATTTCTGAGCAAGCAAAATGAAAAGAGGATCTGAAAGATAATTAAAATTCCAAGTGGACTTAAGCAAGAGAGGCTGAAAACTCACAAGAAGATACTGCAATGAATTCCCTGCTGTGCCTACCCAAGACCCATATCAGCTTCCTTCAAGGGAGACCTCTACGTTGGTTTGCTTTTTGGGGAGGAAGATAATCACTGGAAGAGTGCAAGATTTCAGCTAATTTCAACTTTACCACCGTCTGCCACTAAGTCTCCAGAGGAGACCTAGACTCTGAGGTATCAAGGAGGAGAGGACATGGAGAATTCTAAGTTTACTATTCAACCACTATCAACCCTGAAACATAATAGCCCAGTGCTACATGTTTTGAAAGTAACACGTACCTCCACAGACTCCTCTGGGAGGAGAAAGGCTTGGGATGTAAACATGAACATGGCATAATAGAATGAGTTTATAGGCAGTCTATAAAGCCAAATTGAGTGATGTATTAATAATGAAAAAGTTGATAATGGATTCCAAAAGAGTGGAGATGTGGGGATAGTCTTGAAACTTGACCAATATTAATTGCTGCAAAGCTTATTTATGTGTTTATGCTACAGAAGAGGAGTTTCTGCCAGTAATTTCCCTAGTGAAAACCAGAATGTGCAAATAAGACAGATTTTGGGGAAAAACATGAATTGAGTATCCCATCTACCTGAATCTTCATCTTACTATTTGAGGAGCTGAGAGCTGAGCCCACCTCAGGATACACAGGACTCAGTAACTGCTGAGCAGTGTCATGGGAAAATAAAAAATGAAGTCTTGGTCATACTGAAGTCAGAGATGTTTAGACATTGACTCCAATAAGTCCAGAAGCTTGATCTGTACCTCACTGATTTAATGTTGCCATGTTACACTAATGCAGCATTATACAGCTCATATCATTATACCTCTACAGGAAGTGTTGGTTAAAAAAAAAAAAAAAAAAAAAAGTATCTAAATCTCATGCCTGTCTTTGAGGAAAAAAAGAAAAAAACAAACAAACAAACAAAACAACCTAACAGAACACCTCCCTGCCCCTCAAAAAACCCCTTCAATTTTAGATTTCTTAGCAGTCTTCTGCTCTCTTGCTGTTTATTCCTTGCAAAAAACTGTAATCTTCTGGCATGTTTGAATCTGCTCACTATGGGCATGATGATGATGTTTCAAGCAGAGAGTTATCACTTTAGCTGATGCAGGAATTGCTGAAAAGACATACGCAATATTGTTCTTTTATGTAAACTACGTTTGCAGTAAAAAAGAGGGAAAAGTAACACTGGTACTAGATGCATAAAATACAGGCAGACTTTCTAGCAACTTATGTAATTTTATAAAAGGGAAGCATTGTGTTACACTTTAATTTTCAAGCCTCATATTATTTAATCAGTAGCCATAATTTTCATTCACATAATGTGTATATAAAAACCATGATTTTCCATTTCTTATCGTCTTTAATAAATGAGAAAAACGTTTGCTTGCCCCCAAAGAGTAATCAACACTGTGTTAATAAGCTCAGGTCTGGGAACACTTTTTCAATAAGAAAAACATTACACATTATAAAATCAATAATGCTGTCTGACAAATGAGGCTGCGCATAAATTTTTGACATGAAATCATAGACTGAAGTCTAAATTTAAACTTGGCAATGCTTTCAAAGTCTCACGCTTTATGATAGCTATTCTGGAGAGTGAGCTGTACTGAAACTAATCACATAATTTAAAGGATACATTTGCTCTAGTACCGCAATAAAAATACATTACATCATGATAAAAGCCATCCTGATTCAACCTGCAATGGAAATCTGTGAACACAGGAATGGGCTAAACCCCATGTGGGACCGCTGGGCTGCTGTTTATAAACCATGTAAATAAAACATTTAGCACCATTCTAGCAGTCTTCATCTTCACAGTGGTCCATAAATATTAACTAATTAATCCTCAGGACAGCTGGGATATAGCTAAGAATCTGAGCTGAGTGAGGAATTGGTAGAAAATCAGCAGTTTGACAAATGTAGTCTTTTTCTATGTTTATAACTTATCTACTGACAAACTCTGCTTATCATGAATTTACCTGCCATTGAAAATGGGCTGGGAAATGCTTAACACAAAATTGATTTTGCTCTATGGGTGCCTCACTGAACTATTTGCTGCCACAGACCCCAAGAGCATGTTTTACCTTCTCAGGTAAGGCAGCAGGCAGATTTCCAGCCCACCACCCACTCAGATACCTCCAGAAACAGAAGACACACAGGTACCTGGGCTCAGAGATGTGCCTAGGCTCAGAAGCAGGGCCATGTACCATGGTGGAGTGTGTTTGCTGCATCTAGAGCAAGTCTCTGCAGGTCTCTGAGTTGGCCCATGCAGGTACACAGGCTGTAGTCAGCACCCATGTATATGTCTGTAACAGTCAAACAGTAGAGCCTGGGCATTGTCCAAGAATTACAGAATAGTCCAGATTATTAGGAAAAAAAATTTCAATATGAGGGTGGTAGATCCTTGGAACAGGTTACCCAGAGAGGTACATCCTTGGAGATATTCAAGGTCAGGCTTGATGGGGTTCTGAGCAACCTGCTCTGGTAAAGATGCCAGCACAGTCCCTGGTATGTTTAACTCTGACTGGACAATACCTAGGCACAGTTCAAGGGCTGATGTAGCCCAGTGAATATCCCCAAAATGAAGCTTGGCTACAGCTGCCCCATTTTAGGATGTTAGAAAATTCATCTGTGTGGGTGCAAACTGTCCTATACCAGTTTGTGATCTTTAATCTGTTCTACTTAGTAGTGTGGATGTAGCCTGTGTTTCCAGAAAAAGGCTGCATTCAGCTAAACTGGCAAAATCTGTATTAACACAGCAACACAAAGGTTTGTCAGCTGAGGACTGGACTGTTCAGCCATTCCTTAGGACAGGTAAGGAGACTGCATTAATGTCACTTTATCTCTCAGGTTGTTTTACTCCTTCAGTGTGGTGCAAACCTAGCAGACACTGGGAACAGAGACTAGTCTGGGGACTCTGCTTGTAGGGCAGAGTCACACAGCCGTAGTGGCAGGACCTGTGTGAATGCACAGGGGAAACCTGTTTCCATCCCTCCTTCCACATCTACACAGTGATGGCACCTTAAAACTTCCTACCAGACTGTTTCTGCTGTCCCCATCTACTGGGTTTACATGGCAAGGTTTTTATATCTTGCATTTATATTTGGAGTGGATTTTCTCATTCAGGACCCAATACCTTTTTTTAGTGCAGCTTGCTTGTCAATTAGTCAAGTGTTCCAACCTACAGGTTGAAATATTTTTCTACCAATATCCCTGCACCAGCACAAGGACAAATATGTCTCACAATTATTTCCTTTAATTCAAAGTTATTGATCCCATAGGAACTTTGGCTGCTCCATAGCAGCATGTAAAAGTTAAAATCTTCAGCAGTGATACAGAATTTCTAAGACACACTAGTATCCATGGGATTTATAGTGTTTTGTTCTTCTAAAAGCCATATAACTGAAAGACTTTGATTACTACAGGGAAGGGTATCAGTCATTGACATGGTAGGATGAAAAGAAAACTTCTAATCTAAGAAATAACAGTTATATTAGCCTCCTCTGAAAACTCAGAACACAGGGAACATCTTGAAAACTGCATCTCTTCATATTTCCCTACAGTATAAAACTAAGAATATTCTAAATCAAGCCAAAACTGTTAAAATTAAGACAAAAAAGAAGGGTATGTGCTTTATTTTAAGCAAAATATTGTTGAAGAAAGGAACACAGCCAACCAACAAGCATTGATTATTTGTTTTCCTATTTCTTTAATGGCTGGATAATTTTATCATTAAAATAATTTGACAATATGTCAGCAAGAATGGGAAAAATCAAATAGCACATTTGGGGACTGCAAACTATTGTTGTAGAAATAGAAAAGCAAGATTTTCCTCACTAAAATTTCCAAAAGAATCTAAATCCCTCCATGGATTTATAATGAGAGATAGAAATAAGTGGTCCGTGATTTATCATTTGCCAGAGGAGTTTCGCAAGTATCACTGCAGAAGCTTGGTACTGGACCCTGTGTGTATAACCTAACCCTGAAGGCAGTGTCTGTACCCATTTCCCAGGGTCTTAATAAACCTCATTAGTGAAATATAGGCCTGTGACCTGCTCTATCAGGACAATCCCAGCAGGCAGGGAACTTGACAGTAACTGTAACACTGAAGGATAACTACCTTCCCTTAGTTTTGCCTTATATTACAGTATCTCTGGTTTAACTCCTAACAAACCTTGCTCCAGATTGATCCAGTTGTCATCATGGATGCTGTCCTGTAGTACAGACACTTCCTGATTCAGCCAAGTGTCTTGCTTTCCTCTCTACTGGAGCCATCTCTGAGCTTCACTGTCCTCCTGTCCTCAGTTTGTCCTGACTATGATATCCAGTTCCTTCCTGCAAACCGAGTTCAGCTCCGACTCTCATTTTCCCCAGCTGCTCCTGTGCTCCTGCCGGGTGTTGGTGTGGTATGACTTATTCATAAATTTTTAGTAAATGAGAAAGAGCTGTGATACATGAAAATTCACAGGTATTACAAAAATATCCAGAGTAGTCAATCTGGATCTGACAGTGAAGAGTTGTAGAGGAAGTTCATGACACTGGGTGACTGGATGAAAACACTGCTAAAATTCAGTATTAGTAAGTAGAAGGTGCACAAAGAGATTAAAATAACTTGCATACACAGTGGTAGGCCCTTAATGATCTCTTTTTCCTCTATGGTTATAACTCCTTTAGACGTAACTTCTACTTTGCGTGGGTAATTATGGAGGGTTCCATGACAACATTGACTCATTGTACAAAAGTCATCCAAAATAAAGGCCAAGCAGGGTACTGGGGATTGTCAATAATGAAACAGAAAAAAAAAAAAAAAAAAAGTTATGCTACTATATAAATACATGATGCTTTCAAATTTTTACTAGTATCCTCAGCATCAGGGACCTAAAGAAGGTTTTTGCCCTGCCACTGCCCCTATTTTGTTTCCAGCTCCCCCACAGGATTGTGGATTCAGCTGTCCTTTGCAGATTGCTGCCAGTCTCAGCAAAAGGCAAGTGGCAATATGGTGCAGACTACATGTGAGCTCAGTACAGATGAGGCAACCTCATCACATAACCCACCATGGGAAGGAGACTTCATCTCATAGTTCTCTATCATATCAGGACTGTGTCCAGAAAGTAATTTTGATCCTCTATCTCAAAAGGAGGATCAAAGGCATAAACAAGTATTTACACAAGAAGATACAAAATCTCTAGAACTTTTCAACTACCTACAGTAGAGCTCTATGAAATGAAAATTCAGATGGAGAAGGTGAATAAGGAATGATCAGCCACAGTTGTTCAGAAGACAATAAGAAGGAGGTACCCAATGGCACCATCAGACAGTAAAGCTGAGGAGCTCACTGTCACAGTATCTTATGGAGCCCAGAGTTAACAAACTAATATCTAGTCATTATGTTAGTGGCTGTTAAACACTGTGATCCCAACACAGCTTCAGTTCAGGAAGCCTCTAAATTACCGATTAAAAGCACACAATATTATGGAAAGTATATGCCTTGTTTCTTACACCTTAATTCTCACTGTTAGTAGGTACAAGAATAGAAAGACTTTTTTTCTAGCCAGTATGGTATCTTTTAGGTTGTATTCTCTCTAGATAGAAAGTACATTGCAAGAAGACAAAAAAAAAAAAAAAAAAAAATGCAATGCTCTTTAGAACATCAGATGATGTCTGCTACAGAACTGTGAATGTTCAGCTAGCTACGTCAAAGCTCTTATCATCCTACAATATCGAATACATACCAAATAAATCATTTTACTAAAAATATTACATTTAATTCAAGCCAAAATATAGGTGCTTATTCAGTTCTAACGGATACTTAAACACGAGAAAAGCAAAGATCACTTCTCTGCTTAAGTGAGCAAATCACCCATAACTATTTTCACTCAGCTGAGTTTGCATAATCTCAAATATGTCTGCATTACCTTCACAAACTTCATCAGCTTCATTGCTCTGTAGCAGGTAATAGATATTTGAATCTGACAGTCTTTACCATTCCAAGTCAGGAATATTCTTTACTGTGCCTTAAAATGGCTGATTAAAGCAGTATTTCTATCTACAATTTCTCACGTGGACTGAGTAAGCAGACAGGAATATAGGATGGGAAGTGGAGTGGAGAAAATAGATCCCAGTCTGGGATTTTTATGTTAAAAATGATAAATATTAATTATTTCCAATCAAGGTAAAAGGCCAAAAAAATTTTTGTATTGGAAGACCTCTGGGACATAGGGAATTATTATCTATCCATTTACACAACACTAAACAGTTTTTTATCTCTTTGGCCTTTAGGCACAATTGTAATACTTAAACACAATTTATACAATTTTATGTTGGTTATGAAAGCCTGATAACAGACACACATTGATGTTTTGTGTTTCGTGGTGAAGAATTGCTCCAAGGGGCAATTATAACAAAAGAAAATGGTAGGTTTAAAACCAGTCCATATACAGAAAAAGTGAACTAACCATAACCTTTAAAAGTGAATTAACCCCAAGGAAGGGTAGGAGTTGGAAATGATGAGCATGAGAATAAATTAAGTCAGAGAAAATTCAGATACACAAATGAGGGGAAGTAAATAGTATCTACTAGTCTATGGAAAGTTTTCCCAAAAGAACATCTTGAAACATACGAAAAATGAGTGTAACAGTAGACTGGGGAATTCTCAGAGGGCAAATATGCTTATAATAGAAAATTAATATCTAGATGGCACAAAGCAAAATGGAAAAGCAGAAGCTCCCTGGATCTTTAAAACAACTACTTCTAGAGAAGCTGTAAAGAGACTTGTTAAAGTATAGTCCAAAGGTATCTCTTGGAGCGCTTGCTGTCTACTGTGTAAGAAGTAACTTGCAAAAAGCCAGTGGCTGTGAAAAAAACATCAGTGGGGTTGGCAGACAATGCTGAAGTGGGAAGAATAGGCCCAGAGTACGTCCTACTTAGGTCTTGATTTTGAAGAAATAAAAGTGCTTTTTACTCATGAAATTATTTAGAAATTATTCTATTGCTGCAAAACACCACAAGGCAGTATTTACTTTGAAATGCCTTGTTGAAGTTTTTCAGACAGAAAAGTAGAAACTTTCCAGATGGATTTACTATGAGCAGACCA
Source organism: Antrostomus carolinensis (assembly GCF_000700745.2). Lineage (NCBI taxonomy): Eukaryota > Metazoa > Chordata > Aves > Caprimulgiformes > Caprimulgidae > Antrostomus > Antrostomus carolinensis. Next base: position 11,802 of record NW_010311767.1, read on the forward strand.
CTGTTTTTCCAGCAGAAAGGTGTATGGACTTAGGAGTAGTTGTTTCATTTTGAATCCACAGATCACCTCCATTTGAATTAAGTTGCAACTACAGACAAGTTCTGAGAGAACCATTGATGAAATGCCAAAGTAAAAGAAATATCCTGTAGTCAATTTATTCATCCACGTCTTTAGATGCAGATTTTTTTTTTTAAAAAAAAAGGTTTCGTCATAGTTTATTGCATTGTGGCACATGTGCAGCAGTGTTTGTTAAGATCAGATATATCAATATGTCATGATTTAATTCAAGAGTGATGGCATGTCAGGTTATGAGATGGCTGTGAAGGGTTTCAAATGTTACAGTTAAGACCTTGGCTAAGGATGGAGGCATGTACTGAAAGGGAGCCAATATACCCTGATGGAAGCCAGCAAACAGCATGTATTCTTGGGGAGGAAAGGGGAGAATGTGCCAATCAGGGATGGTTTTGGTGGAAATCAGGGTACAAAGGTCTGGGGGAGTGGGTCAAAAAAGAAGGGAGAAAATCTATTACCAATATTACCAGTAACGTTACTTCCTGGGAAAGGATGGAAAAACATAGCTTGAGATATTGGGATTTCAGGCAGGCTGAAAAGGGTTTGAAAGCAGGTGTGTGGTAAGAAAGGAAGTACAAAACTACCTTGACTGAGTTCCTCTTAATTTCTCAGGGATATGTTTTAGAAAATCATTCAGTTTTGACTAAGAAATTGCCATCCCAGCCCCAGTTATGTTTTTCAACCAAAAAGTGTTCCTGCACTTTATTTTTCCCTAAATTTGCAACATATTTTTGAAAGCAGTAACAATTAACTGCTGGAATAGCAACACAGGAGTCTCTTGCTTTTATACTTGAGAATCAGATTAACTCACTTAACCAGACTGTAATGGACTGATTAACCACAGATTAACCACTGATTAATCTTCCAGCCTTTTCAAAGATGGTGTCCTCCAAGGTAATCTTCAAGTTCGTATGGCCAGCATTCTTTGCAAGGAAAAGTTTACAATAAAAGCATTTTTTTTTATTAAGATGGATTATAAAAATGGAGAAGTGAACTGCATTCTTTGGTTTACTAAATGATATTACTTCTTCCTTCTTGTTTCTCTGAAGTCTTTGATAATTAAGCATACAAAAATAGTATTACTGTAAACACTTTCTTCTTAGCTGTAGGACTTCACAGTGTGATTTGTGTTCAGCTCATCAAACATTCACAGTCTCACTGGAAAAAGTGAACTATGCTCCTCACTAGTAAATTCTATTTTGATCATCTGTAAACTTCATCAGTGATAATCTTGTACTTCTTCCTAGATGGTGAAAAAGTGATAAATTGCATATGGCCAAGAAACAAATATTCTGAAAATATGTACTGCAGAATGACATTGCATTTTCAATTAGATATTGTTATCCATCAGCAAGAGAAAGCTACAACCCATTTAATGTGTGTCATATACATTTTATGTCTTTTTCAGTCTTTAATGAAAATGTCATTTCACTACCAAGTCAAATAACTTGTAGAGTATGGTACATCAATAATATTACCTTAAAAATTAGCTTGTAATCTGAAAAAAAAGTTATCAGGTTAGATTGACAGGATCTATTTTCCATAATCTCATGTTGATTGGCATTAATTCCATCCTTTAGCTCTTTACTAACTGAGCCCTATATCAGATGTTCCCTTATCACCAAGGATCGATGTCAGCCTGACAGGCCTATAATTACTTGGGTTGTCCCATTTACCATTTTTAATATTACCACAATATTAGTTTTCTACTGGTCTCAATTAAATGTCTTTACTTCTGCATATGTGTATGTATCTATCTCAATATCTTGCTTCCATCAGGATGATCTGACATTATAACAGATAACATAAAAACAGAAATTCACATTGAAAACGACAGCATAAGATCAAAAGAAAGAAATGTCTTAAATAAGCAAGTCTCAGCTCTCTCTAACCAACTTCATCCTCTCTCCCAATGTTCCCTCGTTCCTACAATTGGAAAAGGCTGAGAAAAGCAGTGCTTCTTGTAGGGTGGCCAGGCAGTAGTCTCTGAGGAGAAGCTAACTAAAACAACAAAAATGCCTGAGACAGCTCTGAGTCGTATTGATTAATGCACTACTGCAAGGCACCCAGCGAGGAGGAAGGCACACAAACCCAGCTAGAATAAAAAAATCTGGCTCTGGCTGATTTGTATGACAGGAGACAAAGTGCTTGGTATTTAGAGGAAAAGTAGAAAGTTGCAGCTGTGTATGAGAGAGTCAAAAGCCTAGATTCAGGTGGCCTACATTTCAACCAAGGCCCAACCCCTACTATTTTCTATTGACTATGAGCCTCTGAAGGTCTACAGCCAAACAATAGGAAATACCATGAACAGGGACAGAGATAGAATTTAGGCCACATTAATTTTCCTCGGAGTTGTCATGTGTGTGAGAGAGAGCGTTTTTTAGGCCAAAGAGTGAATATGATGAATTTTTAATTTTTTAATTCCAAAGAGAGAGTGGTCAGTCATCGGCATAAGTGCCCAGGGGCCTGTAGGATCTGTGTCCTTGGAGATGTTCAAACCTCATCTGGATGCAATCCTGAGAAGGCAGATATGACTTTGAAGTGAGTGATGTTTTGAGCAGGGGGTTGAGTTGGATTAATTCCTGGAGACATTTCCAAACTAAATTACTCTACAGTTCTTTAGAAGCTCTATTATAGACAGAGCAGTGTGCGCAAGTGTGAGTAACACTACAATAAAAGAGAACAAGGTTATTAACACTGAGCCACAAAATTATAAGGGTAGACATAACTAATTTTTTTTCACTATCTGATTATTCTTTTCTAAAGAAATCTGTGGAAAGAACAAATCCATCAGATCAGTGACAAATATTTTTAGATGCAACAACACAGGAAAAGATTAGAAAAGCAGGGGGAATGATTTTCAGTTGTACTTTGTAGAGCTTTGAAAGTGAAGCAATTGAAGACATTTATCAGAATTTATTGTTTTTAAAACATTTGCAAAATTCACAAAATCTTAATGCTTTGGGGCATGCGATAGTTTCACTGAGCTAACTCTTGGCTAGCAGCCAACACAGCCATTCACTCACTTTGGGGATAGTTGAGAGAACAGGAGGGCAAGGATAAGGAGGCTTGTAGGTTG
>NW_010311768.1:0-1078 GCF_000700745.2 Antrostomus carolinensis
GTCCCTGGGGACACCAATGTCCCATCCCAGGATACCCCAATGTCCTGTGACCCCAGGGGACACCAATGTCCTGACCCTGGTGTCCCCAACGTCCTGACCCTGGGGACACCAATGTCCTGACCCTGGGGACATCAATGTCCTGACCCTGGGGACACCAATGTCCTGTCCCTGGGGACACCAATGTCCTCTGACCCCAGAGGACACCAATGTCCTGTCTTTGGTGTCCCCAACGTCCCACCCCTGAGGGACCCCAATGTCCTGCTCCCAGAGGACACCAATGTCCTGACCCTGGGGGACACCAATGTCCCACCCCAGTGTCCCCAGTGTCCCATCATCCCAGGTGTCCCCAGTCTCCCACCGCAGGTGTCCCCTATGTCCCACCCTTGGGGACACCAATGTCCCATTCCTGGTGTCCCTAATGTCCCACCCCAGTGTCCCCAGTGTCCCATCATCCCAGATGTCCCCAATGTCCCATCATCCCAGGTGTCCCCAATGTCCCACCCCTGGGGACACCAATGTCCCACCCCTGGGGACATCAATGTCCTGACCCTAGGGACACCAATGTCCTGCTCCCAGGGGACCCCAATGTCCTGTGAGCCCCAGGAACCCAAATGTCCCACATCAAGTGTCCCCAGTGTCCCATCATCCCAGGTGTCCCCAGTGTCCCACCCCAACTGTCCCCAATGTCCCACCTCAGTTATCCCCAGTGTCCCACCCCAGATGTCCCCAATGTCCCATCATCCCAGGTGTCCCCAATGTCCCACCCCAGTGTCCCCAACGTTCTGTCCCTGGGGACACCAATGTCCTGCTGTGGGAACTCCAAAGTCCCATCATCCCAGTTGTCCCCAATGTCCCACCCCAGTGTCCCCAGTGTCCCAGCCCAGTGTCCCCAGTGTCCCATCTCAGGTGTCCCCAATGTCCCACCCCACATGTCCCCAATATCCCACCCCAGGTGTCCCCAATGTCCCACTCCAGGTGTCCCCAATGTCCCATCAACCCAGGTGTCCCATCACAAGTGTCCCCAGTGTCCCACCCCAGTGTCCCCGGTGTCCCACCCCACTGTCCCCAGTGTCCCACC
>NW_010311769.1:0-2533 GCF_000700745.2 Antrostomus carolinensis
TTCCAATCCCTGACATTTTGTGATTCTGTGTAATTGAACAAGATGTGTCTCAAGACATTCAGCAACCTAATCAGGGTTAAACCTCTGGTCAGGATGGAGGTCGTTGGCTCTTCATGCTCTGTTGGCATTATGGGCTTGAGGTGGAAAAGGTCATCTGACAGTAGAGAAAACTGTCAACAGCTTGATGAAAGCTACTGGTATCTATGGCAAACTCTAGTCAAGGAACTTAATATTTGGAGAACTGAGCTAATTTTCCCAAAACTCATGCTCTCAGGGTGGGAGAACAGAAAGAAATGTCAGTCCAGCTCTTTCTGATGCCTGACTTGGAAAAGTTTATGAGACAGGAATTTTTGTCTTAAGAAACCAACAATCAAGAGTGTTTCTGGGACGCCACACAATGGGAATGTGAGATCATGGTACAGGGGCTAATATCTGGCTCAGTCAAACATGATGGGAAGACCATCCTGCCCTGTGTCACCTCGATCAAAGCACAACAGAAAGCACAGAGCAAAGCCAAGAACTATTTGGGGAAAAACTCCCAATGTGTGATCAGCCATCAAGGGTGGATCAGATCTAGGAGGAACCAGACCACCAGTAAATGATCAGACCATGGCTAGAGTTCAAATTCCCACCAGACTTCTCTTATAGCCTGTTAAAACAGTCTCACCTCAAGTCCTCCAGCCCAGAGAAAGCTCTGCATTGGCCTTTTTCTTCCTGCCCTTTCAGCTGCAAAAGGTGGTCCCTTGAATCCCTGGCAGAAATAGGCAGGAAATTGCCCATTTTTGTGATAGTCGGGATTTTCTTTTAGAGGGAAAAACCTCATTTAACTGAGCCACTGACAAATAGCAGCATTTTCCATTGTATGACATGAAGTGTAGAAGGATCTACAGGAAGGGCAGTTAATGACAAAACAAGGGGAAATGGGTTTAAGCTGAAAGAGGGGAGGTTTAGACTAGATATTAGGAAGAAGTTCTTCACTGTGAGGGTGGTCAGACACTGGAACAGGTTGCCCAAGGAAGTTGTGGCTGCTCCTCCCTGGAAGTGTTTGTGGCCAGGCTGGATGAGGCTTTGAGCAACCTGGTCTAGTGGAAGGTGTCCCTGCTGATGGCAGGGGGGTTGGAACTGGATGACCTTTAAGGTTCCTTCCAACCCGAACTATTCTATGATTCTATGATCTGCACTGTAGAAATTCATTTGTTATTCCATGTGGTACTGCTTCTTGGGCTACATTGACAAAATGTTTATCAAGAGGGCAATACATCCATTTCTTCTCTGTGCCTTCTCCTTGTAAAAGGCTGTTCCACTCTGGGTTTGTGGTTTCTCAGCATTGCTACCTGGCATTTCCCCAAAATGCCTTTTTATTTTTTTTTCCTTATGCTGGAGTTACTGGCAGGTACCTCATGAGGGCAGCATGTCCTCTCTTTTTCTTTTTTCCACCTCTCTTTCATTAGAACCTGCTCTGCTTCCAGACTGAATTAAAAAACCCATGCATAAACACTACAAATGACACTATTCTGCTTATACTACTTGGATTAAAGGTGGTCTTAAAGCAAGCTGGTGACATCCCACCTCATGATATGCTGGTACTATAGAAAATAGGTTCTCCTCCCCCTCTATTCTGCCCTGGTGAGACCACATCTGGAATACTGTGTCCAGTTTTGGGGTCCTCAGTTCGAGACAGGGATCTTCTGGAGAAAGTCCGGCGGAGGCTTTCCTTTCATAGAAGGAAAGACTGAGAGAGCTGGGATTGTTCAGCCTGGAGAAAAGAAGACTGAGGGGGACCTTATCAATGTTTATAAGTATCTAAAGGGTGGGTGTCAACAGGATGGGGCCAGAATCTTTTCAGTGGTGGCCAGCGACAGGACAAGGGGCAATGGGCACAAGCTGGAACACAGGAGGTGCCACTTAAACATGAGGAAAAACTTCATTCCTGTGAGGGTGTCGGAGCCCTGGGACAGGCTGCCCAGAGAGGTTGTGGAGTCTCCATCTCTGAAGACATTAAAAACCTGCCTGGATGCTTTCCTGTGCAACCTGTTCTGGGTGAGCCTGCTTTGGCAGGGGGGTTGGACTGAATGATCTCCTGAGGTCCCTTCCAACCCTGACTATTCTGTGATTCTGTGAAAATATTGCTGCCCTGCTTCACAGGTAGGAAAAAAGCAGCTAAGTAAATCCATGTAACATGCTCAGGATGCCCTATGGCTGGCAATCAAGGAAGGATTAAATTGGTGCCTTTACCCAACTGCCATCATTTTTTCCATAAACTCACCCTTTTGCCTCGTTATCTTTACCAGAGGGAGAGTTCTGATTTGAGGCAGAGAATATGAACTACATAAATCCATAAAGAAAAAGAGGTGACAGGGGAAAGTCTCCTCTCCCAGCACAAACAGATACAAAAACATCTTGAAAGCCCTCCAGGTACTTTCCTTCCCTTTTTAACAGGCAAGTTTGTGAGCCTACTCCCAGCCAGAAGAGAGGAGAGATGCCTCTGTCAGGATGAGATGAACATCATGCCTGACCAATCTGGTGGCCTTTT
>NW_010311770.1:0-17599 GCF_000700745.2 Antrostomus carolinensis
AAATATATTGAATAATACCGGTCCTAGTACAAACCCCTGAGGGACCTCCACTACCTTGGTTTTTCCTGTGAACTACAAAACTGGGGGATCTGGGAGAGCATTGAAATAGTGAGTACAAGGGAAGGGCAGGTAGACCTCATTTTCTGTTTTTCAAGAGATGCCTAATTATTGTGGCAAAATGAGACTCTAGAAAAAGACATATACCAAGCATATGTGCTAGAGGAGGTAAATACTTTGGGAAGTAACAACTCATTCAGAGACTGCTGGGAGTATAAAGAAATCTACAAGCTTAGTGAAGAGGGGTGGTTTTGGAGGTTTTTCCTTTTTTCTCCCCCCACCCCCACCCCGAAAAGCAGTGAAGTTACAAGCTTATGGGAAATTGAGCTCATGAAAGAAATCACCTCCTGCTGTGGTGTCAAATGAAGGCATTAAATGAACATGGAGAGACCTATTCAGACAGGGGCTGTAACAAGTTTCCTTTGCTTCTGCAGTATAAAACCAAGTTCTCCTTTTAAATATAACTTCGGTTATGAAAAATCAGGACACTTGGAGTTTGAGAACCTTTCTTGTTTCACACTGAGTGAGTTTGTACCATACACTGCTATCCTGCCTAAATTTAATCAGTTGTGTAACTTGGTAAGCTAAATTCCTTTTATTGTTAGAACAATATCATAGGAATATATTTCCAGGGGGATTTCTTTTGCTCAGTTCTAAGGAATTTTCTGTGGAGATGCCTCCTATTTGACTGTATAAGCAAAATAAGATCTTAATTTTGAGAATGGTATGTAATTAATTTTTATTAGTGTGTACATGTATTTCTGCACATTTTGAAAAGTAAAAAATACATGCAGGAAATATAGTGATTTTCCTGTAGCTTCACTGAAGATTTGTTTATCGAGTTCTCTAGAATGTTTTTAGCTGCTTTCTGAGAAGAAAGTGGTTCTTTCTTAGAGATGCTTGAGAAAAGTCACCACCATCTCTGTTAATAGTGAAACCTTCGTTTTGACTTTATTAAGCAGAGTGGATCACTATTCTCTGATGAGAAATTCATGTTTTTTTTCTCTCGGGGAAAGTTGATTTTGGTTTTCTATATAATGTTCATTTTGATAATAAAATTTATTATTAAGATTGATTTCTATCATTAGGAAAGAGCAGCTGCAATTCTGTGTAAGATATGAAGATGATAGCAAAATGTAATTTGACTAGTAGCAACTTTAAAACTAGCATATTAATATGTGGCTTTAAATAGCAAATTCTTTAATCTCAACAGCTAGTCAAATGGAAACCTGCCTTTCAGAGGCCTATTACCTCTGAGATAAATAATACTTACATAAATATTAATAGTCTATCACAAAAAACCCCAACTTTATTAACAGTATTAAAACTTGAAGAGTTTTATAAAAAAGTGAAGGAAATTGCTACATATCTATAATATTTAAGCTTGAAATGTATTTAGAAGACTCTAGTATAGCAGTAAAGATACTAACTTTCTTTTAATTTCCCCATCGGTGAATGTTTTGGTTTAGATAGAGAAGCTTAAAGTAATGAACAAAGAAACACCCACAACATGTAGTTACTTTTGGTCTCAAGATACTTGCTTAATATTAATTTGCCTGTAGATAGTTCAAGGCTCCTATGTTTAAGCTTCTTATGAAGATAACTGTCAAATTTGTTTCCTTTGTCTCAATATTGTCCATCTCTTTTGCCAGAAAGGCTTCTCTCTGGTATATTTGGTTATCTATTACTTTCCATATTTTTTTTTTTTCCTTCTTTTTCTCCTTGGGAATAGCTTAGTTTAACTTTATTTCTGGCTACTTATGAGTGTGCTTGGGAAATGTGGAGGCAAAGTGTTGCTGCTGCCTTACGATCTAAGCTAGTTTCCAGTTGGCTTCAAGTGCAGTTTAGTGTTGTGCAAGTTAACGGCATCAGATCTTCTCCTTAAGTGTTCTTTGGGCAGGGGTGTGGGCAGCAGCTAGTGAGCTCAGCAGCAATCCTGAACTAATAGTTTCCTGACTCTAATGACATGCATCGATGGCAATCAATTTTAGTTGGCAGGGCCCGATGTTTTAAAGTTATAGATATGATTGTAACTAACCTGCTAATCTTCAGACCAGAAAAACAGACCATCAGACCACCAATTAGTTTAAAACTAATTGTAGGAAGAAGGTTGTAAATAAATACCAGTTACTTCTAGTGGGATCCAACCATTTTAAACTTTGTTTGTTGGACCCTGGTGTGCTTATTTTTGTATTTTTATTTTATGTCAATAAATTGGAAAAAAAAAATATTACATTTTCAAAGTAATGCAATAAAACCCAGTGCCACACAGCTAACAAAATTTGTTTATTCTAGTTAATATTTTTAAAGAAATACCTATAATTTTAAGATTAAAGATTATTATTGCATATTCTGTTGTTACAGTATTATGATTTATCTTTCATTACACTGAAGGAAGATCAGGCAGAAATGGGAGAATATAAGAATTTTATATGATTTTATGTTGAATGGTACGAACTTGTGATTAAGAACCCAACCTTCCTTTAAAAAAAAAAGCATACTTCCTAGTCTCATTAGTAATTTCAACAGTAACACTGACTTACAATTTCAATATTTTTTTTTTTATACTCAATATTGTGTTCACCATCCTTTTTTCTTATTCTTTGGTTCTTTGGTAATCTTGCTCTTTCATTTTTCTCCATCCCCACCTGCCTCACCCTAGACTGAGATAAGGGAACTGTGAAAATACACCCTTGACTTTAAATGCAACATATTTAACTATAAACTAAAACTTAATACTAAAGCTGTGACTTCCCATCTAAAACCAATGTCTGCTTCTGGTACTGTCAACTGTGAGCCTACTGGTTGCAGATTTGCTGAAAAGGTGTGGATGATAAGGAGAATGGAAGAATTATATAAGGTCTAAGAGTATAGATTTTGTAACTGAGTCTCTTTTAAGGCAAGAATGGGTTTTCTTAGTGTAAAAGGGAACAACTAGAAACATGCACTCTTACTTGATTTTATAAAGACTTTCTGCATAAAACTTGTGTTATATAGATAAGTGACAGTGAATAGTAAGGAAGTTGTATTTACCAGTTTAACTACAGAAGATGGATACTCTTATGAAATTTGAGCTTCTGGGTCAATCAAGGAACCCCAGTAGAAAGTGAACTGAAGTTACTCATTAAATAATCTTGGCCAAAATAATCTTGGCCAATAATGTTAGGAGTAGCTTACAATAAAACAAATGCATTTCAGTGAGCACACTTAAATTTTTATCAAGGAGAAGGAAACTATTGGTAGATCTAACTTTCTGAAGTAATTTTTTTTTTTAAAAAGTAGTGATGCTACGTAATAAAGCTGGTTTTATTGTTGCTTTTTTAGTGTAAGTTGTGACAATGACAACTGAAGTTGGCTCAGAGACTGAAGTAAAGAAAGATTCTGGGCAGCTGGGACCAGATAAAGCCAAGGACAAGCCTGAAGAAGCATCAGAGACTCCAGAAAATCAAAGGTCCAAGGAAACATCCTCTGAAGAAGCTAAAGATTCTTCCTGTTTCCCAGCACCAACTAGCCAAAGTAGTCCAAGTAGCCATAAGAAGGAAAAAGCTTCACCTGAAAGCAAGGGTATTTCTCGTTTCCTTCCTCCATGGCTTAAGAAACAGAAATCATACACCTTGGCAGAGCCCAAAGATGAGACCAAGAAAAGGATCACTGGGGAAGAACAAGTAGTTGAAGAAAGTGAACGCCAGACACCAGAGGGGGTGGCTCAGCCAAAAAAGAGTTTAGAAGAAGCAACAGCTGAAAGTCAGCGTAATGCTAAAGCAGACGACAAAGAAGAAAAGCACTCTGTTAGTAGTGCTGAGACACAGGTACGTGTGGGAAGGCTAATGGATGTTTTGGAGTAATTTTAATGAGAACTAATTTCTGATTTATGTAATTCATGTAAGGCTTTGTTAGGATCATATTGGGGGAAAAAATGACAACAACTTTCTGACCTTTTGTGTGATTGTGCTGATACAGTTATGAGTAGCATATCTGTTTTTAAAGATTCCTGCTTTGTGGCAGACCATTTTTTACTCCAGTCATTCTAGATGTCTAGTTTTACTGTAACCTCACATTTTGGCATAGTTCAAAGGAACATTAAACTATATCATTGTGGTAGAAATGAGCAGGGATAAGAGGAGAAGCTTCTTAAGTCAGCTTTGTCCCTGAAGCTGTTGGATTGCACAAATACCTCTTTAGTGACCTAACCACAACAAATAACAGTGGAATATCTCTGAGTCCTCATGATCTCAGTTTTTGTTATCCTTTACCAAGAAACCATGTGTGTGGTCACTGTCCTTATTGATTCATTCTGGGAAGTTGGTGCTGAGTTCCAAGCCAAATGCCACCTTCTGCTGTGCTCTAGAGTCTTTCTATTGAAAAGTTGCATGTCAGTTCTTAACATTCAAACCTCATATTTTGGGGTGGCAAAGATGTTTAATGGCATAGAGAATCTTTTATATGAGGAGGTGCTGAGTGAGCTGGTACTGTTCAGCCTGGAGAAGAGAACGGTCAAGGGGAATATTACCAGTGCGTGTAAATACCTGAAGGGAGGGAATGAAAAGGAGCCAGGCTCTTCTTGGTGGTATGCAGTTAAATGGTAAAAGGCAATGGGCACAAAGTAAAAACATGAAATCCCATCTGAAATAACAAAAAAATCTTTTTTACTGTCATGGTGGGTCAAACACTGGAACAGGTTGCATAGAGAGGTGGTGGAGTCTCAATCTGTGAAGATATTCAAAACCCAGCTGGATACGGTCCTGGGCAAACTGCTCTATGTGGCCCAAGAGGGGCCCTAGGGACATTGGGCTAGATGAACTCAAGAGGTCCCTTCTAACCTCAGCTATTCTGTGATTCTGTATAGCTTGACTTTCATAAACATTGGTTATTAGTTTTGTGTAATTCCTGGAGCTTCTTGTTAAATTTGTTTCTGTTGGGGGGGGAGAAGAGCCAATAAAACATTTAAAAAATTATCTCATTTTAACAAAAAAAAAAAAAAAAGACACCTTCCGTGGTTTGCGAGCAAGAATATCTGTTCCCCAGAGGAAGACCTTAATGCTTACACTGGTTATTGTGCTTCCAGTATGCGTATAACTGTAGCGAAAGCTTAATATCTTTTCTTTTTGTAGCTTATAAAAGAAATGAGCAAGTTAAAAATATCCACCTTCCTGAATTTCAATCATTGTTTAACTGTGTTTTATATAGCCTGCCAAAGAAGATGGTAAAGAAATGGGAGTAGAGAAAGTTGCAGAGGAAAAGGAAGAAAAACAAGAAGGAAAAGAAAAAAGGGAGACAAAAGAAGTGCAGACAGCTGAAATTAAAACAGAAAACATTCCTCAGAAGTCTCCCAAGAAAATTAAAACTGTGCAGTGTAAAGTGATGCTTCTGGATGACACGCAATACAGCTGTGACCTAGAGGTAAGGCACTAAGTCTCTCTTTAAAGAGATCTTTTTCTATAGAAAAGAAGAAAATTTGCTTTCATTGCACTGAGAGTTTAACAAATACATTTTTGTATATCTGGTGAGCTCATCACAATGTGATATTCACATTGCTATCATTAGGGGCCAGTTAACATTTCTTTTTAAAGCTCCATCTTTAAGACCTTATCATTTTATCCTTAAAAATGCACTCTGAGGTATGCTCGCAATAAGATAAAATGCAATGTACAAATCCTTTCAATAGTGATTGTTTGACAGCTCAAACTTGATTTTTTTTTTTGGGGAGGGGGCAAAAAATTAAGGTTTTCCTGAAGGCAGTGTCACATTTACTAATAAAGTTGTCTTCAGTTCATAATTATTTTTTTAAAGTTAATTAATCTCAGCTGGAGAACTAAAGTTTTAAAGAAATTTTGCTTCAAAGAAAAATTCTGTAACAGGTATAAAATACTTATTTGTATTTAAAGTTATGTGCTAGTTCTAAATTTTCATGGCTGCATGGATTGCTTGTTTATAACCGTAAATCGCTGGGTTAGGTATTTTGTCTGTTTGTCTGCTAAATCTGACTTAAAATCACTAACAGAAATAGGGATTGTGAACTAAATGGAAAATAGTTTCTTGTGTTTTATGGCTTTAATATCCTTTGGGGGGGTGGAATATATATATACACACATACACACTCTCTCTCTTTCAGTCTGACCATAGTGTTCAAGTTTAAGTCAAATAGTAGTTGCTTAATGTTTTAGATCAAGATTAAATTATAAAACATATAATTACATGAAAGGAAAAAAAAAATGTTGCATTCCAAATCTTATTTCAGTGAAATAACCTTTGGTTTGATTTGTTATGAAAAATTTTATATCTGTAAGTAGGTCCTATCAGCAGATCACTTCAGGCTAGTACTGACTTCCAAAAGATGCCACTCACTTAAATACAAAGGTGTGAGGGGCTGTTCTCTGTTTGAAAGCTCAGTTGTAATAATTTTTGCCAGTTGAAGATGCAACACTTAGTATTACAAACTGCATGATTTCTTCAGGCACACTTTCTGAAGGGCTGGAAGTTATTTTGCCTAGAAATTCCCTATTTCATGATGGATTGGTGGATACCCCAGAAATAAGCTCTTTTATTTCATACTGGGATATGGTGTCCCTTGGAAAAAAGCCAGTGTTCCTTGTAGGACAATTTATATTTGGAAATCATACTTCCAGCCAGTCAGTTGTAAGACACACTAAAATTTGCTTAGTTCTATTTTGTAATTGTAATAAACTTTGCAAACACTTGAAAACCGTGTTGATAGTATCTGAAGACGTTAGCTACCTCAAAGGTTGTATAAGTGACATTTTTGAAAGTTCTTCCAGCTAGTAGCACCAAAGGTAGATTCTAATAATGGTTTAGTTGGCTTGGTTCCCTTGCACAGCTGCATCCCAGTCCTCAAAAACCCTCTGCTTTTCAGCAAGTGCTTTTGCAGGACAGGAGCTCTAAGCTGTTCTTGGGTTCAATTATTTGTAAGCTTTTTGGGAAAATAGGTCAATTAAGCAGCTAGTGAAGTCTGTTTGCCTTTCTGATGTTTCACTTCTACTTGTTGCTTTCAGTCATAGTCTTTTCTTTGTGAAATTTGTCTGATTGTTGTCATCATGCAAGTTGACTGTAAGTTGGTGAGAACTTCCTGTGGCCGTATAAGCTGCTACTTTAGAACATCATAATTTTCATTTATGGCTTCAGTAAGCTAAAGATGTGACCAAGCAACGACACCCACCGCACATAAACTTTTCAGTGAGTATTAGAACCACAATGCATTGGTAGTTATATGGAGAATTAATATTTATTATAGAAGCTGGTAGGTTTCCTCACTAAAGTCAACCCCTCCTTTGCACTTCTGCCTTATGCTTTGCACTGGAGTAACCATTTATTTGGAATGGTGGAAAAATAGTTCTGGACTAGACTGGTGCAATGTCGTTTTTAGGTTTTGCATGATGTTGTAACTGATTAGCTGTGGTGCCTAGACTGAATATCTGAGTTATGGAGTGTGGTGAAAATTAGTGTCTTTTCTAAAACCAGATGTCTAGATATATCTTTCAGATTGATCTAAGGACAAAACAGGGGTGATGTTATGGCATTTCCTAGACCCATCTGATTCCTTGAAAATAGTCCCATTTTTGTCTAATAAATTGTTCAATTTTTGACTTAGCACACATATTACAAGTCATGCAGTAGGGCAGGCTTCTGCTTGAAGCCTTTTGTCTACACTTGTGCTGTTTCATTTTATAGTGTCCATCAGTCAATCCTTGTGCTGTTTGATTGTGGATTTCATTAGGCATCCCAGGAGTCTGTTTGCTTACTGTGTACCAGTCCTTTCGTGTACTGTACTATAATACTGGATGGATACTGCTCACCTGTCCTTTGAGATAATGCAAAACTAATTGTTAGAGAAGACTAAAAAAGGCTACCTGTTTTTGAGACTTTCAGAAGTTTCATCACAACTTAAGTCTTATTTCATGCATTAGTACAGCTTCCTTCAAACCTGTTCTCTAATGAAACTCTTCCTATCAGCTAGGAAGTTCTTATTTATTGCTTATCATTATGAAATACTCTTTGGGAATGTTTTGCTGCAGTTTGCTGGAATTTTTAAAGTTTGTGGTTTATAGTTGTTAGTAATACAAACTTTCTGAAGCCTCCATTTGTTAAGCAATTTCTATTCTTGATGTTAAAACTGAAAAATTTCCATGTATGTTTCTTAAAGTGCAATGTTTTAGCCCTACGAGAATCTCTACCTGACAGTGTCAAATGTAGACTGTAGTAAATTAAGTCAACTGTAAAAAGCAATAGTGAAGTTTTCATTAATGTTAGTTAAGTCTACTTAACTTTTATACTGTGTTTGTATAAGGAAAAAATTTATCAGAATAAACGAAGTATGAACATGAAAAATATACTACAGAATAATTATTCTCCAGAACACATTGTGTGGGGCTGTGCATGCTTGCAGTGTAAAGTTACAGGAATTTTGTCACTTAAAAGGTCTTGCAAAATGGGGTTTTTTTATATATTCTGATAAGAATCTATTGCTAAATATATATGGAGAAATATATATAGAAATTATATGTAAAACAAAACTCAACATAGATGGTGTAACCATGGAGGTTTTTTGTTTTTTTTTTTTTTTCTTTTTTTTTTTTTTCATATAAATCAGGATGTTTAAATCTGAATGATATCTCTGTAGTAATTGAAGGCTATATGAATTTTATCTTCCTGGGCTTTTCCCTCATCCAAAATAGAGACCTAAATGAAGTTGTGGCTTACCACTGATCTTAGAAGTTACCTTTTTGCATTTACAACTGAAAAATTCTATTCTGCAGCATTTTAAGTCTATCACGATTCAGTTAAATCGCTTGGCAAGAAATACATTTTCTGATTATTTGTAATAAATAAGAGTTTGCTCTAAGAACAGAAGCAAACTGGTTTATGTATTCATTTAAATCATTTATAGGACATGAGCAGTGCTGACTGCAATTTTATAAATAATTTCATGTCCTTAAATACATGTAGAGCTTTTTATGCTCTACTACTGTGACAAAATACTAAGTCTCAGAATGCTGCTTCAGCTGATAACTGAAATGAGAGTTTGTGCTCTCTGCAGTGGATCCCAGTAGATTAGTTTTCTTATACTGCTATTTTCTTTAGCCTTCCTTTAATATTTAGTGTTCAGGTAAATGTTGGTTTCTTTCTGCTTTACAAAGTAACAGAAATGTTACAAGATTTAAAAAGCAAATAAACAAAAACTCTGCAGTCGAAGCACAAGGTGCAAAACCCAGATTCCTGATGCCTCTTCCAGTTTTTACTATGCACTGTAGACCAACTTCATTATGTTTTATTTGTGTTAGAGGCACCTCTTTAAATATGTATACTTGGTCATAAGGAAAAGCTTTTCAGTTATTTTACAGACAGCTTTTAGTATAACCCTGTCTTTTTAAAATAATTAAAAAATATTTTTCACCATTGTAGGCGTATAATTCAGGAATTACTCTATAAACATGTTAACTGCGTTACTCATTTAATTTAGACTATATAATACACATTGCACACATACTCTGTATGATGAGAAAAACTGATGATAGCATGAATGGTATTAACGTACAGTTACTATAAAAGAAATAAAACCAGAGGCATAGCTGTAAATCCATGAAGTGTCCATATGCAAACTGCCCCCAGAAACATTGCACTGATCCCTGGCTGACTCTACCATCCTGACATTTTGCAAAGTGCTGTCTGTTCTGTGAGCCTGGTAACCTCCTTCCCCACACCGAGTCTTAGTGAGTTGGAGCTGCCTTATGTTGAAGGGCGAGCACCTACTACCTGGTGTGGTGTGGCATATCATTGAGGTGAAATGATGATTCTGACTTAGGCATTCTGGTGAAGTATTAATCCTCATTCCAGCAATACTTGACTGTGCTCTACAATTTTAACTTTTAAAAGATACCCTTGAAATAATATAAAGTTTACTGAAAAAGTGCTATTACTGAAAAAGTGCAAATGGAGGAGATGACATAATACAATAGAAAATACTTTTCATATTTTTAAGTTAGAGCGTGAAGGGAAACTATTTTATTTTTTTAATGTCTAAGGCTCTCAAAATAGAGGGTTTTTTTTATGTGGTCCTTCTAGCAAAATGGTCACTTCTTGCTTCTCTTCACTTGCAGGAAAAAGCAGTTCTGTAAAATCTCATCTGTTCATCACTGATGTCCAGGTGCCTATTTTTCTATATCTTTTTGAAGGCAAATTTCTAAATAATTAAGAACTTCCTTAGGCTTGTTCCACACTTGTACAATTGGAAGACTAGCAGTCCCTATTAAACAGCTTCTAATATAGCAGCTCTCTTTTCTTACTGCTCATTGAATTCCATGATTTAGGCCAGTTGTTTAATGACACCTATCTTTTTATTTCCCTCTATTTTGCTTTATTTTAAAAAGTAATCTTAATATAGATTCATATGCTAGTCTAGGCCAGTTGTTTAATGACACCTATCTTATTTCCCTCTATTTTGCTTTATTTTAGAAAGTAATCTTAATATAGATTCATATGCTAGTTGTCTTCCTGTGCCTCAGTTTTGACAGGTTTTTAACTTTAATTTCTATTCTTTTTTCTGTCCAACTTGTTTTTCTTTTTTCCTGAAAGAACAGAATATCCAATGACAATAGTCTGTGTGCTTAGGAAGAAATGCAATTTCAGTAGACCAGAAACTGCTCTTTAAGCTGCTATCCACGTGGTAGTTGGATTTCTATCCTGCTTGTATTCCCTTTTGTTTTGTGAGCTTAATCTAGTTCTGGACATATTTGTGGCTACATTTCATCAGCCCCAGTGCTTTAAAACTGATCTCTTCTCTCTGGTGACCAATTATAGGAGCAGGGGAAATGGCAGGAAGATGTGCCAGGGCAAGTTTAGGTTGGACATTAGGAAAAGGCTCTTCACCCAGAGGGTGGTGGAGCACTGGAACAGGCTCCCCAGGGAGGCAGTCATGGCACCAAGCCTGACAATATTCCAGAAGCATTTGGTCAACGTGTGCCCTCAGACACATGGTCTGAATTTTGGGATTGTCCTGTGCAGGGACAGGAGTTGGACTTGATGATCCTTGTGGGTACCTTTCAATTCACAACATTCTATGATTCTATGAAAACACTTCAATTTTTTATTTTTTTTATTTTTTTTTTATAACATGGATTCTGAGTTTTCAGTATTTGAATTTGAACCATTGAAGCTGGTTTTGCTGTTTATTTTGTGAAGTGACAAGTTTGGTACAAATTAAATTAGAATAATTTCCCAAACAAAGTTGACTGACTGTAGAAAGAATTTTTTCAAACTCAAAAAATTGATAATTTAAATTCAAGAAAATGCTAGTGAGCTTTAGTAGAATTTATCAAATAATTGTATTGGAAAAGAGGTTACAGGTTTTGGTTAAGATTGTTGTTTAATGGAAGATGGTAATCTGGATTTGGTGTATTATCTCAGATTTGCACTGAACAGCAAAAAGATGGTAATCTGGATTTGGTTTTTAAAAGTGTATTATCTCAGATTTGCACTGAACAGCAAAAGTTCTATAGAAGTTGGTCTGAACCAGGCTCTCCATGCTTCACTGAACAATTTTAGAAATTTATTATTTATCAAGTGACAAATGGATGTGCTAACTTGCTGAAAACTGAGTTCAGCCATACTTGTAAATGCTTGAATCCTGTAATACGAAACTGAGATATGTGGAAGGATTAATTTAAGTGAATAGGTGAAGTCCTGTAGTTGTGATATGACTAAAGCAAATTTGTGTATGTTGCAAAAGATACCTATTTTCTGTCCTGGTTACCACAGATTGGGTTTTGTATTAATAATCCTGATATTGCTCAGAGATCATCTTGTCTTGGCAGCTGTGAGCTGTGTGATGACATGTGTCAGTGTCTGTTTTTAATTGAAGGAGTGAGGGAAAAGAATTTTCAAAGCAAGATTAATAAAATTTTAATCTTTAGTAAATGTTTGGTTACATGATTGAGGCTTACTGTTTTGAGTGAAATGTACTCGTATCTAGTCCTTGATATGCTTTCGTGACCAACCTGAAATAGGATCTTTTTATCCTTATGTGCCTCTCAGTCTCTTAAGTGTTCTGCAGCATCTGTGTTCAAAAACATCAACATTTATATTTAGGAATGTATATTATCAACACAGTTCATCTCAAAGAAGGCAGAGTTAAGTTGCTCTGAGAGTAGCCTTCCCTTAACAGTTCTTACTGTTTTCCAGAAGTTGCAGTGGATCTAAATGTCATTCTCTTGAGTGGACACAACTTGCTGTAAGGTCCACTCACTTCATGTTCTTGATCTATTTAATTAAGATTGGCTCTTCAAAATAATTATTTAGCAATTGAAGTACCAAATTTAGCATTTCAAGTACCAAATATGTTCACTTTAACTTTCTCAGTTTCTTTGGCTGTAATTCTCTAGTGCAGCCAGTGACTGTTTAATCTAGCTGAAACAGTTCTGCTCTCCTTTCTTGTTTTTTCTTTCTTACAAAAGATGTCAACATGAGAGCCCTTGAGGGGGGAAAAAAGAAGCATGAACAATACAATTTTGTGTTGCACTCACAGATAAGGAGATTTTTTTTTAAAGCCCTATCATCCCACTGAATAGCTTGTCTGTTCACGCATTTCTCTGGTGTATTTGAATGGAAAACATCATAGTTTTTCTTTACAAATGTTGATTTATTTTGTGACCATGAAAAAAGTAAGACATGAGTTGTTCACAAAGACTGTCTGCGGAAAAGCTGTTCTCAGCTTAATGATGGGCATAGCTTGTCCTATGTCATCCTCTGATGGGGGGCAGGAGTGGAGGAGAGAGAAGTTGTATTTAATTTTTTTCTTTGCAGGGGAAAAAAAAAAGTCCAAACCTTACCTTTTTTTTTTTTTTTTTTTTGAGACAAGCAATAGTTATCACTCATATTGTTTGGGGAAATTGGCTTTCCCAGTCAAAGTTTATGCATTTTACCAGGTCTGTGACTCTCTCTGATTTCTACACAGACTTCTCCCTTCTGTTATTTTATAAATGTACCCAAGTTCCTTCCTTCTCAATGTTCCTGGCAGGTCTGGAAGTGGAAGTAATAGGACTCTGAAGAGTGCACATACTAGATGTGATGGGCAGAGGAGGGTGGAAAATTTCCTGCCAACTCCAGAACCAGTTTACACACAAAACTACTCCAAGCCTCTCTTCTTGTGGTCCTAGAGACTCAGAAGTTGTCTGAATACTTTCCACATCCTTTTTTAACATTTGTGTTTGAGTTTCTTCATACTGTCACTTGGAAAGAGTAATGAAGAAACCCAGGAACTCCTTGGAAGTTCTGTTTTCAGCCTGTTGCATCTTGGAGGGCACTGACATGATCAGCTGTGTTGCATGCGATGTGAGCCTTCCTCATGCCTCTGGTAACACGTACTTCTTAAAGTGGATGGTGTTACTTAATCTGACTTTCTGGATTATTACCTATAAACAATCAAAAACATGAACTGCCAAAGTTTTCCTTCAAAGATGATGTTTGGTATTGAAGTGTTTGAAATTGAGTGGCTGAGACTGACAAATGTCTAAGTCATTTTTCTTTGAGTGCTTCCTAACTTGTTTCACACATGGAGTATTGAATTATATGCAGCAGAAATTATATTTCCATGTAGTTGCCACTGCTTGCACATGGCATCATAGGTAATCCTTCCTAAGAAGCTGGCAATTCTTCACTGAAGAAAAAACTGGTTGATAGTCTATCCAGATTAAGAAAGAAGTTGACTTTTCTTTTTAATGGCCTGATTTAGCGGCTTTAGTTTTGC
Source organism: Antrostomus carolinensis (assembly GCF_000700745.2). NCBI lineage: Eukaryota > Metazoa > Chordata > Aves > Caprimulgiformes > Caprimulgidae > Antrostomus > Antrostomus carolinensis. Next base: position 13,814 of record NW_010311770.1, read on the forward strand.
ACTTTATTATTAAGACAGAAACATCTTTTAATACACAATAGAGTTAAATCTGGGGATAAAATCTAGCTGTTTGCAGATGATTCACATGAGTCTTTTTTCCGAAGGATCTTCCCACCCCAGCACAGTTAGTCAGGTTGACTTTCAAGGGCTGGAATAAGAGGCCTACAATTCGTTGAGATGAAAATGCAGTATGTCTGACAGTAACAGTAACCAGCAGACAGGGACAGTAGCGAGGCTGTGGTGTCCTGCCAGCTCTTCTGGTCTCTGAATATTTTTTTCCTTTTTTTTTTTTTTTTTTTTTTTTTTAGCTGAGCATCAATTTGTGAAGATGTTCTGAGATTTGGTTTGGTTATGGAGTTTCACAAGTGCATTGTGAAATACCAATGTAAAACTTATTCCCGTTTACACAGGAAAAATGGGAGTGCTCTAGGGCTTCTTCTCCCTATCCCCTCTAAGCAAGGGTTAATGCTTTAATGCTACATTAATGTCAACTGACTGAAAGGAGCAGGGGTAGAAGTCAGTTTTGCTGTAAGGAAATTGTGTATTATGTCACTCTACTTTTTTTAAAAAAGTATATTTATAAGTGACATGCCGAATACACTGACAGATCTTTCAGAGTAAACAAAAACTGGTTTCTGTGACAAAGTGTTTCTGAAAGCTAATTCCTGAGTGTGTCTTCTAACATGTGTCATTTGTTAGTGAGTGCCACAGGATAGAAAGTGATAGGAGGTGCTGAGTCAGAAAAATAGTTTTAACTTCTTGAGATAACAAGCTCATATATGAAATTGTTTGGAGGAAAAAAAGGAGTTCACTCATGGTGAATCAGCATGTTTTTACTGTGGTATAGAGGCGCCTTTGCAAAAGACTGTAATTTGATGCTGTTCATTTGCAGTTCAGAATTTGTCATCAAATATTGCTGGAGGAATACAGGTACATTTGTACCCTTCTTGTTTCTTTGCCACCTGTATGTTTTGTGTTTTGATAATTACTTTAATTTCTTATTTGCAGCCACCTAGTGTTGTTTGACAATGGAATTATTTCTTCTGGCTTGTTTTTGCATGTCTTTCCCCTTGCCCAGGGCATGCCTGATGTGGTTGATGTTTGGCTTCCAGCATAAAGCACATCTCAGCTATTTTTCTTTTTGAAAGGTTACTTTGTAAATTAATTTATCACCTCTGAAAGTAAGGTTTGTTCTTTTGCCTTTAGAACTCTTTATTTTGCCTTAATATGTCTTCTGACTGCTGTCAACTTGCCAGTTTGAACTTAAGGTCAATAATTCTTTTTTTCTACAGAACTGCTTAAACAGATTTTTCAACTTCTTTTCTGATTACTTCATTTTTTTTTTCTCATCCATCATTGTACTTTTATTACTTTGCTTTTGTAGATGCAAATTTGAAGTCTTTTTTTTTTTTTTTTTTTTTTTTTTGAGTATAGCTTCTCCAAATGCGCTTGTCTGAATGCCAGTATAGACGCATTTAAAGTAGTCCACTATTGCTCAGGAAAGTCAATGACCTGTCAGGATAATGAAGATAAGCCTTATACCAGGTGAAACCTATTCCTCACTTCGTACCAATTCAAAATTCTTACTGTGGTGTTTGTGGTCTTTTTTTTTTTTTTTTTTTTTTTTTTTCCCCCTCTCTCCTCAGGAATGAATAGTAGTTGATTCCACCATTAGTGTCTCTGCATTGATGTCTTTGATAGTTGATAGAGTATGTTTCTGTGGACTGTAAATGATTACTCTGTATCTTGGCTACTTGCTCTAAGAAATTAAAAACTTTAAGTGGAAATAGTGTTATGAACTTTGATACCAGACACTCTTCAAACTTGCTTTATTTTGTTTTTTGGGAACCCAGAAAATTTCATAAGGAAGCAAAATATCCTCCACTGAAATATTATATTTAAGCCCTTTAACTTTTAGTCTAAAATATCTGAAGTTCCATAGGTCCACAGATTCTATATTAACAAAGCAGACTGATTTTCTGCATTCTGTACCTTTAAAGTAAAAATGTCCAAAGCTCTTTGTCTCTAGGAAACTTCTGAAATATAAAATGAAATAATGTTGTATAGAAGTATTACACTAAACAAGAATGTGTACACGTTATGTGCATACATAGAGCATGAGCAATTAATTTAAAATTATTTTAACCTTGAAAGTGTTGTAAGTCTTGGAGATAATGTCCACATAGCCTCAGATTCTTCAGATTAGTATGTGAATGCCTGGAGAGACGGAAAGAGGAAGAAACTATTATTTGAATAGTTCTGGAGGAGCTTGACTTGAAAAAACTTTCACAGGTTGTGAACTGTGAACTTTCTATTACCTTTTATTATTACTTTCTTTAAAGAGAGTTCAGTTCACTTACAGGGATAACAACATGGAAGTATATCAGAGAGACTTGTCAAAGTATGTGAGGATGAAAGATGTTGAGTGGTATTTACCAAAAATTGTAAACGATGGAATCTTTGTGCTTACTTGAAATGACAGAACCATATTAAAGGATAAAATAACTTATATTACACTATTGAATAATGAAATTTTGTGAGATGTAATGGCAGTTGAGTTTTAATAGCTTGATTGAGCAGACTGTTGGAATGTTTGAGATTTATTTATTTCTGGAAGCAATTTTTAAATTTTTTTTAGCACAGTGCAAATGACATAATTTTGACCTAATCCTTTCCTAGTAATTGACATCTATGGGAGCAGGTTAAGTTATTAATCTTTTAGGGTGATCTACATGTGCCTTTTGCTTTCATGATGGGGCAGGGGGGAAATCAGCTTGCTATTTTTTCTTCTTGTTCTGTGATTCTTTAGGTAGTTGAGAGGAAATTTCATCATAAAATTTGGGATCTGTGATAAAGACTTGTTCAGATTTTCTGCTTTAAATATTAACTGGGTTTTAGTAGAGGATAAAGTTTAAAGAAACAAAGAAGTGCTAACTGCATAATAGTTACTAGTTAGAAGCAAATTAAGATCCTATTGCATTCAGTCAGTGGTCTAATTAAATATTTATAACAAAAGGCATTTAAAGTGTGCCAGCATTGGCCATATTTTATGCACGTATGAACAAGTGAAATATATTGGAGTTGATGTAGGTTCTGTGGTTACTTACAGTTTGCTAATACAAAAGAAAAATATGTTTGCTTAATGTACAACTAAGATCAGCTTTTAACCCTGAATTAAGAAAAGTCTGAATGAACGTGATATGGAACAGACGTTCAATTGTAGTTGACTTGTGATTTGCAAATCTTTATTTCCTGACTGCCCAGATGTTGCAGACTGATGTTTGAATAAACCTAAGTGATCTGTTTAAAGTATGACATCTTAGAAAAAGAAAAATACAGATGACATTAAATTCGAGACATTTTTTAAATATTGGAGACCAAGTATTGAGCTAGATGGACCTTTGCTCTGATGGGAATACTCTTGTTGTCAGGCTCTTCTGTTTTACTGTGGTTTTTCTAAGGGAAATGGCTCAAGCATTTCTAAAAACAAATACAAGGAGAAAAAAATCCCCAGGGAAATGAACAGGTATTGCTCACCTCAAAAAGATTTGCAACCGTTTAGTTCAGGAGCACTTTGTGTTTTTTTTACTGAGGGCTTGATCTTTGAGCCCTGCTGGTGTCAGAGATGTGGGTTTTGCCATCCTGTGGAAACCCAGCTAAGCTGGATGAAAACAGAGTTTTCACATATGCTTTTTTCACATTTGTTTGGGTGGTTAAATTATCTTGAGATGCCCAGCAGAAGGTACATGCCTCCCTCCCACAAAGTGACAGAGCCAATGCCTAGGC
>NW_010311771.1:0-307 GCF_000700745.2 Antrostomus carolinensis
AAAATAAAATAAAATAAAAATAAAATAAGTTTTATGTTATAGCAAAATCATCATTCATGATATTTAAATAAATACCTCTGGTAGAAGTTTAGAAACCAAAAGACCATCTCTGTGATGCCAGCTGTGGTAAAATTCTTCTTTATTCTGATGGAAATCGTTCCTCAACTGAAGATATGAATCACGAATGGCACTTAGGAGGATTAAAGACAAGAGAAACAAGATATTTGGCTTAAAAATAATAATAATTTTTAAAAAAAAAGCAGGATTTGACCTTTTTTTGGAGAGGTGATCAGCCACCGCTCATTGT
>NW_010311771.1:410-952 GCF_000700745.2 Antrostomus carolinensis
AAAATGAAGATATAAAATATGAAACAACATTTTGTGGTGGTTTTAGCTGCAGAGAGAAGCTCAGACCACGCAGAACTCACCTTTTCTTGCCTTTTTGGTGATGTGTTGGCCATTGGGTGCTGCCACGAGAGACAAATTGCACATCTGCAGGAGAAGATCTGACCTGATGGCCACGTTAGGCACAGGGGATCTATTAAATAGATACGGCAAAAGCCTGATCACAGACTCATGGAATGGGTTGGGTTGGGTTGGGTTGGGAGGGACCTTAAAGCTCATCCAGTCCCAACCCCCCTGCCAGCAGCAGGGACACCTTCCACTAGACCACGTTGCTCAAAGCCTCATCCAACCTGGCCGAGAACACTTCCAGGGAGGAGCAGCCACAGCTTCTCTGGCCAACCTGGGACACTGGCTCACCACCCTCTGGGTGAAAAATTTCCTCCTAATCACAGATATTTGATTTCTAAGATCTTTCATTGAAATATCTCTTTTTCCAAAGGTGTGTTTTCCATTCAGGACTCTCTTTCCTGGAGAAGAAGAAGACA
>NW_010311771.1:989-1456 GCF_000700745.2 Antrostomus carolinensis
TCCCTCTATTAAATCAACAGCTGTTAAAGTCAACTTAATTAAGCCCATCTCCATCTAACAAAATATCATTAATAATTTATTACAATACCAAGAAAGCCATTCAGCCATTTAGGAATTAAGTTAAATTTACATCTCAAGACCTTGGGCAAAGAAGTGAAGCTTTACAAATGAACGTGGCTCTACGGTCATTAGAAGTCCAATTCAATCATTCCACTCTCTTAACAGATTATTGTTGGGGCTCCTCAAACTCTCTGAATAAATCTATAAGTTTTGATTTCTTCCCAAACCTGGAACTTTTAAATGGAAAATATTGAATTCCTCCAAGACAGAAATGAAGCAGTTCCAGCGTGTGAGTCGTGAGGAAGGTTCAACACCATCAGCTCAGCCTCTTGGGTTGTCCTTTCCTCCAGGTTTTTAGTCTCATAATGGTGAGTCAATGCTGTCGTGACGTTTTAAGTTCAACAAGG
>NW_010311772.1:0-6170 GCF_000700745.2 Antrostomus carolinensis
CTCCAGCCTGTCAAGGTTCCTCTGAACAGCAGCGCAGCCGTCTGGTATATCTGACACTCCTCCCAGTTTAGTATCATCAGCAGATTTGCTGAGGGGGTACTCTGTCCCTTCACTGAGTCATTGATGAACAGGTTGAACAACACTGGACCCAGTATTGACCCATGGGGGACACCACTAGATACAGGCCTCCAGCTTGATTCTGCACCACCAATGACAACCTTCTGAGCTCTGCCATTCAGCCAGTTCTCAATCCACCTCACCGTCCAGTCACCAAGTCCACACTTCTTGAGTTTGCCAATGAGGATATCATGGGAGACATGAATGAATGTCTGGGTCTGGTGAAGTGTTAAAAAAGCCCAAAACAACCAGAGATAAGTAACGTTTTTGCAATCGACAGCTCATCCGAAAGGGCAAATTTATTTGAATACTGAGAATCCATACCTCCTCCTCAATCTGTGCCGTGCAGACACGGCAATTTCATAAGGACTTGGTTATACTAGAGATACCTCAAGATATCCTCAAAAAATTCCTACATGTGAGCTTGTGGTAGCATTTTCAAAGTGCTACCTGGGACAACCTTTGTCCACTCCTTTGTTAAAGCATTCCCTACCATACACTAAAAATGTTTAAAAATACAACTGGCCTTTTAAAATTTGTAGGTGTGATGCTCAACAATCACTTTTACTTGTTTCCCTGTCACACTGGGTTATGGCTGAAAGCTCTGCAAAACATCTGTGAGATGGCTTGTGTACCGCTCATATTAATGGGAATCTTGTCTCCAGTTTCAATGACAGCCTTTCTATGCACAGAGCCAACCAGTACTGATGGGAAAAGTGTATTCTGCATGAAGCATCACATCATAACTAAACATTGTATTTTAATACTATTTCTAAAAAACGAGAGGAACCTGACACTCGCACCTCGTTACTGCCAGACTGAGAAGTCTCACAACAATCCTGGAGAAGTATGGGGAGGAGGGTCTGTAATGGTGTATTTCTTTCCTATTTTTATTACATTTGTACTGTTTGCTCCCCAAAGTATCTTGATCAGATGCCAAATATGGCACAAAATCTTTCCTTTGTAACACGGTACTTCTTCCCAGGCTCTACCCAGTGGTTTGCAGAGGAGCACGGGGAAAGCAGCGCAGAGATCAGAGGCACTGCAAGGCGAACGTGCTTTGTTAGCAGGTGGGGGATACAGCACCAGGGCTTCTGACGGCCAGTCAGCATGAATCACAGAATGGCTCGGGTTGGAAGGGACATTAAAGATCATCCAGTTCCAACCCCCCTGCCATCAGCAGGGATACCTTCCACTAGATCAGGTTGCTCAAAGCCTCATCCAGCATGGCCTTGAACATTTCCAGGGAGGGGGCATCCACAGCTTCTCTGGGCTGGAGCCTTCTCTTCTCCAGGCTGAACAGCCCCAACTCTCTCAGCCTGTCCTCATAGCAGAGGTGGTCCAGCCCTTGGATCATCCTGGTGGCCTCCCCTGGACTTGCTCCAGTAGGTCCACATCATTTATCATTATGACCAAGCTTTTCCTGGTAAAACTGACTGCACTCGATCAACCAGATTTAGACAACCGGGAAGCGAGCACTTTTCAAAGTTACAGCTTCAGGAATTTGTAAATTAAATGATTTTTTTAAAACAAAATGTTGGCTTTTACTATTACATTTTCCTTCTGCTCTCTTTGACAGATCTACAAGAAGAAAGAATAACAACTGTTTAACGAAGGAATTATATTTATGGAACGAACAAACCTTAAAATACACATTCTTGCCCTCTCATTTTAATCCTTTTACAGCATTCATTACAAAATTGTATTAAAAATGTATATAATTTAAAGTAGTCTCTGCTGCCTATTTAAATGCATGTGTTACATTTTAGTGACGATAATGTTCTACCTTCTCTTGGAAACCTGTAAAAGAATCAAGGCTGTTTAAAAAAAGTAAAAATTTCAAATTTGATCTTGTTTCACCTAAACAGTTAGAGAACTTGTAAAAGTTCATCAGATTTGAACACTGAACTCGCCCGTGACTCAGGATGCTCCATAAATAGAACACATATTGATGTTGTATTTCAGCAGATGCAAATCATCACCCTTTTCATTACACCAAAGTATCATGCCAAGATTTTTCACTTTTTGCAGGGCTTTCCTGCTTGCTCTTTTAAAGGAGAAATCAAGAGCCCATGCTTGTGCTATCTGTAGTTATGACCTGTGTTTAATCTAGAATTAAATAAAAAGACTAAGTAGTTGTAGGTAGCTAGAGAAGTTGAGGGATTTTTAGTCAGGCTGTTCCAAACCAGTTTTGTTTTCCCCTTTTCTTTGCAATATTTTATTTTAATGAGAACTTCACCTTCAGAAGAAAGGTAATCTGAAAAGATTCAAGTACTCCACCCTCTTCAAACAGCATCTTTCTCCTAAAAAAATTCATTCTGAACTTTCCCACAGAATATCTTCCCTGATTTTGTTGAAGGAATGACTTTACTGAAGAAAAAACCTTCAGACTTGAGAAAAAAGTAACCATAACGAGGAGAGAATGCCCACTTGGAATATTAAAAGAATGTTTTTAGGCCGTATTTAGAGCAGGCTAATCCTTATGTTACAGGAAATAATAGCATCCTTCTGTATACTACTGCATATTTCAAAGTGTGCAACTATTTAATCTGTTAAATGCTAAGTAGCATTTTTCCACCAGTATAAACATATTATTTCCTTCTTCAAAAATGGCAATTGCAAAAGACAATCCAATTAAATGTAGCAGCCTAGGTCTCACTTTTAAACTGCTGGGACATCTTGTGTTGCCATAGGACACAGCCACTGCATTATTCTGGTCTGTTGAGATACTGATAGCAATCTAACCAACCTAACACAGCTCAGCATCCATGCAGCTACCTGCTTCTCAGCTGCAGCAGAAGTAACTGCAGGGCAGACATAACCCATCTGATTATTGTAAGCAGCTTTTCTAAGACCATCTCTTCACTGTTCTGATATTTGATAAATGTGTTACATATCCTTTTTCCTCTTAACTAAGAGATCACCTGCAAGCTCAGACACATTTGTGAAAGGGAAGGCCCAAAAGCTTGTTAAAACCTTTGGAACAATTTTTTTCTATTAAGAAGACACAGGAGTACCAATTTCTACTTTGATAGTTTGTTTTCATTAATATAATTACAATACATTCTGGACAGTTACAAAATCCGGGGAATCATGTTTTCTCCAAAAATTTCTATTGCAAACTTCAAACATTTGGGTGCCTTTCCATTACCTCTGCACACTCTTCTATAATCTTAGTAAGGACATCCAGTACAGCAACCCTCTTTTTTGTTTTTCTTTGTTATGTTTTGTTTCAGCAGCTTTTAGTTCTTGTTTGTGCCTCAGGCTCTGACGTCCACCTTCAGTGCTGGTTTAGCTGCTTAGTTAAAAGCCTGCAGATAGTCTGTCTCATGTTACACCACCCCAAGAGAGGACGTTTCCAGTGGGACAGTTTAGAAAAGGTACACAGGCAAAATGATTTCTGGGTCACTTAGAGCAACAGCATTTAGCATATTTCTAACGCCAAATCCTGCTCTAGATCAGAAGGAATTCCAATGAAGTCAGTCAAGTATTTAAACTTTCAGTTTAGGAGGAGAATTTGGCTCCACATAAACTGATACCATTGTTCAAAGACAGCAGCTTTCTCAAACAAAAAAACCTGCCCTTATTACGAGCCACCTGGCATTCTCAAATACAAGAAACATTCTCCTGCATAGCACTGTTAAAATGTAAAAACATCAGCTACTGAACCTAAAAACATTTTTCAACCCACTTCTGATAAACTTTAAGTACATTGTACTTAGCTGCTTCAAAACACCTCTTTGCACCAGCAGGTGTGGCTACATATAGTTTCCACATAGAGGCCACTGAGTTACAGTTTGCTCATTCCTAGGAAGTCAGTCCAGCAACATTCTGCTTCAGAGAAATGCACACCCTACCTCTTCCGACCCAGGACAAGTGATATGGCTCTGACCACAGGAGCACACTGCAAACCAGCAAAGCATTTAAATAGTTGGCAAAAGTGTTGAAAGGCACATAGCTTGTCCTTAGCAATATTTCCCTGTTCCACATGCGGTGCCCATTGAGGAATCAGTGTTGGGACCTAGCTTGGAATGAAGAAAAAAAAAAAAAAAGTAAAAAAAGGGAAACCCCCCAGGAAAAAAAAATAGGTTGCCTTTTTTTTTTTTTTTTGAGCTTTAAGATTTTACTATTGCATGTTTTCCTCTACTTTTCCAGTGAAAATTAGGGAAGCTATGATGCATGTTAACCAGACGTATGGACTTACTACTACTGGAATACCAAATGGTAGAGCTGCTGTAAACTGTTGCAAGTACTAAAAGCAATGCTTATAATGGTCTGTACAGCATCTGCAAATATTTACTTTGAAAAGAAATTAGTGTAGTTCTTAAGTTTTCTCAGCATTGCTTAGAAACGCTAAAAAACTACAACAGGAAACTGCTACTCTACACCAGCTCAATATACCCCAACAGATATTTAGGAATATATGCCATTATATTTAAAAATACCAAGTTCCTCTAAGCTGGTAAACCTAGAAGATTTTACATAGAGATAAAATATTAAAAATTCTTGTTTCAACTCCACACACTTGACATCTGAATAGAAGTGATGTAATCATACTATTTATTCCATCAGTGAGACAAAATGTTGTATGGAACTAGATTTCTGAGATTTTAAATAGAAAGTCATTTAACTCGTATATACACAAAGTGTTCTTTCCACAGATATTTACATGGCAAATATGTTAGAGGAGAACCACTATGACTAAGTCTCTACAAGTATAGCATCCTTTCTGAGCTATTCTCTCTGCTGAAAGAATTCACAGAAGCTTTGAAGTAAAATCTAGACAATTAAAGTTACCTATATTTCACAGTAGGTAAAGAAGCCATTAAATGATATTTCAGCATAAGGTTTCTGGAAACAGCTACACAGTAGAGTTTTATATCCACCCCTCTTTTCCAGCATTCATGGTGAAACTAAATCTCTTCTTAATTTACAAGAGCGAGAACGGCATACGTAAAGATGCATGTGCATAACTGCAGTTCATCCTCCTCGATAGAGGCTGGTCAGCCGTTCGAGTTCTTTGCAGTTGTCCATGGACATGGAGTCTGCTTTCTTTCGGAGTCGGTCATCTCGATATACTTTTGCTGCATAAAGTAAGTCTGTTTCTTTACAGGAAAAAGAGAAAAGATTTTTCAGGTTAAAAACGGAATACTTTGCAAATGACACATTCCTTCCCAGAGCTGTCCAAAACACCTCAGGTCTGATCCTCACCCTTTTTTCCTTCTGCCTATTCTAACTGCCCACAGACACCACCCAAACAGCACTGCTCCAGCTGCCCTTTGCTGGATCTGCACAAGCATTTCATCCCTTTGAGCAAAAGCGGTAACAGCATTCCAACACCTCGTATTTCACACAGCAGTACCTGATTAAAAAAGAAACAAACAAACAACCCCCTACTACTTCTGTCAGACCTCATTAAACAATACAAATATAAGCCACACTCAGTGATCTTCCATATTATTGACAGCTCTGGCGTCTTGTCTGTGTCCAAAATCCATTCTGAATGTTAAGCCCATTACTTCAGCTGATGCTGCTTCAAACTGCCAGTGTTCAGAGGTATTAATAAAGGAGCTCTCTGTATTATACTGGTGTTCAATAGCTTGACATTGCCGAGCATTTTAATTCTATGAAATCTTTTTCAGCCCTTCAACTCAACGTATTAGCAAAGCATTCTTAAATGTCAGTCAACGATGGAAAGATTTAACTGTCAAGCAGATCCAACACACAGAGATATTTTAAATCTGTAAACCCACAAAATCAGCTGTTTCTATAAACAGAAAATCTATTAGGGGCTGCTTTCTCAATATCAATTTGGGTAGTCTTCACAACCTGGTAAGCTGCAAATAGCAAACAACATGACAGTCACCACCTTCAGGTTATTTATTTTCTTTATACTAGGGTCAGATGTTTCTGTAGTCATCAGATTTTCCCAGTAAATACGTACATAGGGAATCGGGGGCGTCTTTGCATTGTCCAGGACTCTGTTCATGCTTTAAAAAGTAAGCATGTCAAGAATAAATGCTGAAAAATGGGCAAGGTATGTCTTCTCCTCT